>NC_135960.1:74945002-74966981 GCF_053455715.1 Rhinoraja longicauda | reverse complement strand
GCAACGTGGGACGAAATAATTCATGAAGGACCATTACCGCCGCAGTTTCAAATAATAGTGCTCAAAAAGGAAAGAATGGAAGATAAAGAGAACCAAACATATCCGCCTGCAAGTCGCTGTGTGTCATCTCAAATAGTTCCCGAATTCAATGGAAACATTCTTGCAAGCATATAAAATGTTGTTGGGTTGTAAGAATTCTAAACTTTATTTCTTGATGGGATCTCAAATCAATTCCGCGAATATATCTGGGCTTGTGCTTGACCTGTCTTTCAGCGCGTCGGCAACAGGCTCAGTACATCCCAGATTCTCCACCAAGTTCGTTACCAAAGTTAGGCTATTTAGATCACGTCCCAGTGATGATGTTGAAAATACCACAATTAACTGTAATAAATCATGCTAATCCTTCTCTGTAGGCAGAGAGGGTTGATTAGGCATGAAATAAATGGAGCTTTTGAGTAACCATTTCCTGTGACGATATATAAATGACAGAATTAACATTCCATAGAAATCTCAAGGATTGTGTGGGATACGGAATTTGTGCAATGTGCAATTTAGACTTTAGAGATATAGCGAGGAAACAGGCCCTTTGGCTCACTGAATCGACCACGACCAGCGCGCCCCGTGCACTAACACTACCCTATACATTAGGGACAATTAACTATTTTACCGAAACCAGGTAACTTCCAATCCTGTACGTCTTTGGAGTGTGGAAAGAAAGCGTAGCACCCCGAGAAAACTCACGCGGTTACAGGGAATACGTACAACATCCTTACAGATACAGCACCCATAGTTGGCTTCGAACCCGGGTCTCTGGCGTTGTAAGGCAACAGCTCTCCCGTTGCGCCTGCACAAGATAAAGCGATGCAGCCATAATCACGCGATGGACTAATCGATAAAATATAAGTCCAAGTCTATGGACGATATTTGAAGTGAATACTTTGTGGTCCTGGGTAGACACAAAATGCTGGAGTCACTCAGCGGGCCAGGCAGCATCTCAGGAGAGGAGGACCCTTCTTCTGACTTAGTAGTTCTGCTTCGAAGAAGCTATTCAAAACGTAAAACATTCTGCTTCACTCTCCTTATCCCTTTCCGCTGACCAAATGCGCAATGGACGTCAAGAAGTAATATAGTTATGATTATAATAAATCGGATTACCTGGGATCCCAACTGCCACAATAATTGTGTAATAAGCCGTGTACACAACTCCCTTCACTGGTTCGTGCATTTTGTCGCTGGTTCAGAGCTTCAGATACCTGATCCGTCGCATACTGTTCATACGTTGAAATACTCCCGATAAATACTCATGAGACGTCTCCAGTGAATTCACCATGCAACAGTATCAGAGGAATTGGTTTGGAACAATACGACGGCCTTAATTTACTCAAATTAATTCAGTCGGGGAAAAAATAACTTTTGTCGAACATTATGTTGACTTAATTACATGCACTTCTGATTATTTTCTTTTTATCTCGCCTTCCACGAAGTAAATTAACAAGATTAAACCGGTTGCTCGAAGGTCCGGAAAAGAACAGAAATGAACCAACGTGATAAACATACTGAATTCAAGTAGTTCCTTCGCACGTTGCATTTACACCAGCTTTCAGGCACACAGCCCATATCTAATAGTTATATTTTATCTATCCGGGTTTCCCTTGGTATATTGCCACATTTAAAGAATATTTGAAGCGCATCAGAGGAATTGAATCCTGCAGGTCTATAGACGAAGCGCAGGAAGGTGAGTTTAAATTGGAAAAGTAAAATATATGAGAAGAACAGATCGGATTGACGCACAGAGTCTCTTGCCCAGAGTAGGGGAATCGTGAACCATGGGTCGAAGATGAAGGGGGAAAGATTTAATGAGGGGTGACGTTTCACGCAAAGGGTGGTGGGTGTATGGAACTGCCAGAGATAGTTGAAGCAGGGGTTATTGCGACGTTCAAAAAAACAATTAGACAGGCACATGGATAGGATAGGTTAAGGCGGATATGGGCGAAACGCAGGCCTGTGGGACTAGTGTAGATTGGACATGTTGGTCCTTGGGGCAAGTTGGGCTGAACGGCCCGTTTCCACGCTGTATGACTCTTTGAAATTACGAATAGCATGGTTAGGCTACAACTAGAACGGTGTAAATGTCAAAGTTGAGAGGAGGGAATCACTTCAAGGATAAAGGGACAAAGATAATATGAGTTGTGCGAGGCATGTTCATAAGGGCATGGGACTTCATTTATCCAAGTCAGAAGGCTGGAGGTGTAAAAAAACACGAGGAGAATAGATCAGATGAATGCGGATAATATTTTCCTTGATTGGACGAATTAAGAATTGATGGGCATAGATTTGAGCTGTGGGGAGACTTGTGATGGAATAGGAGAGGCAACAATTTTACAGTGTTTGCTGGGCATGTTGGAATGAGCTGCTAGTGGAAGTAGGAAAATAACTGCAGATGCTGGCACAAAATGCTGGAGTAACTCAGCAGGTCAGGCAGCATCTCTGGAGAGAAGGAATGGGTGACGTTTCGGGTCGAGACCCTTCTTCAAATGCTAGTGGAAGTAAATAAGACCGATACAAGAACACATTTTAAATGACATTTAAATAGGCACTTGGATAGGGAAAGTTTAGAAGGATGTGGGCCACTGGGACTATCTTTGATGGACTTCCTTGTCTGCATGAATGAGTTGGGCCGAAAGGCCTGTTTACGAACTATATAACTCCAAGAAGAAAATTAAACAGTGATCAATGAAGCATTTTGTATTTATTGCTCAGCTGCTGAACATTGTTTGTTACTGGACACAAATGCGACAGGTTCCTGTGACGAGGACGTTATTTACTGAGTGCCACTAAGCAGCATTAGAGCCCAGCTGAGCGGTGTCCATTGTTCAGTTTCAGTCGGATGGAACGGCCAGCACGCAGCACATCCTCCCATTTGCACACTTTGAATGTGGAGTCTGCTCAGAGCTGCACAAATCGTAGCAAGTTCCTTTCACACTGTCGCAATAGACTAAAGGTATAAATTAAAGAACGTATCAATGACATGACAGAATACTATATTTCATAAATGCAGAGAACACTGGGCAATTCTTTGAAAGCTCATTATGTCGGCTCCAGATCGACATAATAATAATAATAATAATAATAATAATAATAATAATAATAATAATAATAATAATAATAATAATAATAATAATAATAATAATAATAATAATAATAATAATAATAATAATAATAATAATAATAATAATAATAATAATAATAATAATAATAATAATAATAATAATAATAATAATAATAATAATAATAATAATAATAATAATAATAATAATAATAATAATAAT
The DNA here is from genome assembly GCF_053455715.1 of Rhinoraja longicauda. Classification (NCBI taxonomy): domain Eukaryota; kingdom Metazoa; phylum Chordata; class Chondrichthyes; order Rajiformes; family Arhynchobatidae; genus Rhinoraja; species Rhinoraja longicauda. The sequence goes on along the minus strand of NC_135960.1, from coordinate 74,963,652 downwards.
AATAATAATAATAATAATAATAATAATAATAATAATAATAATAATAATAAACATTTATTTTATATAGCGCTTTTCCAAGTGCTCAAAGACGCTTTACAAAAACAGTCATGACATAAAAACAAACAGACGAACTATCCTAACGGAGAAGCGGCGAACAAATAGCGCCAGCGTCCTCTCACGTCAGGGTCCAGCAGTAGACAATAAAGAACACAAGATACACAATTACAATTTTAACACAAACAGCCATCACAGTGATTGCTCCCGGCACACCCTCACTGTGATTGAAGGCAAAGAAAAGTCTTATCTCCTCCTCATTCTTCTCCCGTGGTGCCACGAGGCGATCGAGGCTCTCGACTTTTGAAGCCCCCACCGGGCGATGGAAAGTCCCAGGGCCGTGCCGAGCAGGCAGATGAAGATCCGGAGCCCCCACCGGGCGATGGAAAGTGCCGCGGCCCGAGCCACGCAGGGCGATGAAGGGCCTGCGAGCGGGTCGATCAAACCTCACGCTCCGGGACGGTCGAAGCTGGAGCTCCCGAAAGTCGGTTGCCAGCCAGGGACCTGCGAACTCCAGATGTTGCGGTCTGCAGGGCCCACGGCCGAAGCCTCCGAGATGGTAAGTCCAGGCCCTGCGAATGGAGTCTTCAAGGTCAATCCCAGCTGGAGGCCGCCGACTCCACGGTGTTATGCCATAGCGCGAACGGAGATACGACACGGTAAAGGTCGCATCTCCGTTGAGGAGGAGATTGGAAAAAAGCCCCCCCCCCCCACCACCAGCACCCCCCCCCCCCCCCCACACACATAAACAGAGTTAAAAATAGATCAAAACGTACATTTAAACGATGACAATAGACAAAACAAAAAAAAGACAGAGAGACTGCCGGTGAGCCGCAGCTGCAGAACGCAGCAACGCCCCCTTTACTACATACATCCCAAGGGCGAATGGTGCATTTGTGCACATGCTCTTTCTGGTCAGCTGCTCTTGCGCGAGGGAGCGGAAGCCTAAAGTTTGCCTAGCGATTCTGGTTTACTTTCATTTCATAAAGAAGAGGACATGTTCGGGTATATGATGTAAGTACTTTTACTAATGTTGAAAATATATGCGGTGAAACTAAAACATTGCAGAGCGAAGCGGATAGATGAAACGCATTTTCAAACTATCAGCACACGTAGAATGTGGGAAAGTATGATCTCCACCACTTTGCTGGCAATAAGAATAACGCAATATTTTGTATAAATAAAGACAGACTGCACGTTGCAAAACCAATAACAGAAGAACGCTAGACTGCTCAGTCTGGCAGGTGCCTATAATGTGCGCGTTCAATGCTGCTCTCTGTGTCTGTCGCAATTGCCAGCACCTATCGGAAGTCGACTCAATATCAGAATTTCTCTCGTCCGCAGACTTCTTAAGAATCTCAACCCAAACATAGACTCTGAAACGGCCAACCGGAGTTGAAGGCAGCTTCCAACCAACTGTCTCCCAACACTCACTGACGATGGACTGAGAACATGTGCCTACCGTCACTGAAAATGGTCACGTGGCCGTCTGCGAGCGAATGGGTGAGTAGCAACATTCCCCAAACCAAGAGAAATGTGTTTGCCACCATCTGCACTGTTTCCTGGGCAATGTCAGAGGATAGCTGGAGTATTGTCAGAAATGTCGCTGTATTTATAATGAAGCCGATGATGTGTGCTGTAGGGATTGGTTTGGTGATATTGGGTGGTGCATACTGAGTGATGACTTGGTGCTTGCTTTGCCATTGAGCAGAGGCTTGGTTAGTTAGTCGTGGAGGTCACTCAGATCTTTGCTCATATGCGGAGAAAGACATTTATTTTGGAGCTACGACGTACCAATGCCATTCTGTTTGGCCTGGTCAATAGACAATAGACAATAGACAATAGGTGCAGGAGTAGGCCATTCAGCCCTTCGAGCCAGCACCGCCAGTCAATGCGATCATGGCTGATCACTCTCAATCAGTACCCCGTTCCTGCCTTCTCCCCATATCCCCTCACTCCGCTATCCTTAAGAGCTCTATCCAGCTCTCTCTTGAAAGCATCCAACGAACTGGCCTCCACTGCCTTCTGAGGCAGAGAATTCCACAACTTCACCACCCTCTGACTGAAAAAGTTCTTCCTCATCTCCGTTCTAAATGGCCTACCCCTTATTCTTAAACTGTGGCCCCTTGTTCTGGACTCCCCCAACATTGGGAACATGTTATCTGCCTCTAATGTGTCCAATCCCCTAATTATCTTCTATGTTTCAATAAGATCCCCCCTCATCCTTCTAAATTCCAGTGTATACAAGCCCAATCGCTCCAGCCTTTCAACATACGACAGTCCCGCCATTCCGGGAATTAACCTAGTGAACCTACGCTGCACGCCCTCCAGAGCAAGAATATCCTTCCTCAAATTTGGAGACCAAAACTGCACACAGTACTCCAGGTGCGGTCTCACCAGGGCCCGGTACAACTGTAGAAGGACCTCTTTGCTCCTATACTCAACTCCTCTTGTTACGAAGGCCAACATTCCATTGGCTTTCTTCACTGCCTGCTGTACCTGCATGCTTCCTTTCATTGACTGATGCACTAGGACACCCACATCTCGTTGAACTCCCCCTCCTCCTAACTTGACACCATTCAGATAATAATCTGCCTTTCTATTCTTACTTCCAAAGTGAATAACCTCACACTTATCTACATTAAACTGCATCTGCCATGTATCCGCCCACTCACACAACCTGTCCAAATCACCCTGCAGCCTTGTTGCATCTTCCTCACAATTCACACTACCCCCCAACTTAGTATCATCTGCAAATTTGCTAATGGTACTTTTAATCCCTTCGTCTAAGTCATTAATGTATATCGTAAATAGCTGGGGTCCCAGCACCGAACCTTGCGGTACCCCACTGGTCACTGCCTGCCATTCCGAAAGGGACCCATTTATCCCCACTCTTTGCTTTCTGTCTGTCAACCAATTTTCTATCCATGTCAGTACCCTACCCCCAATACTATGTGCCCTAATTTTGCCCACTAATCTCCTATGTGGGACCTTGTCGAAGGCTTTCTGAAAGTCGAGGTACACCACATCCACTGACTCTCCCTTGTCAATTTTCCTAGTTACATCCTCAAAAAATTCCAGTAGATTTGTCAAGCATGATTTCCCCTTCGTAAATCCATGCTGACTCGGAATGATCCCGTTACTGCTATCCAAATGCTCAGCAATTTCGTCTTTTATAATTGACTCCAGCATCTTCCCCACCACTGATGTCAGACTAACTGGTCTATAATTACCCGTTTTCTCTCTCCCTCCTTTCTTAAAAAGTGGGATAACATTTGCTATCCTCCAATCCACAGGAACTGATCCTGAATCTATAGAACATTGGAAAATGATCTCCAATGCTTCCACTATTTCTAGAGCCACCTCCTTAAGTACTCTGGGATGCAGACCATCAGGCCCTGTGGATTTATCAGCCTTCAGTCCCATCAGTCTACCCAAAACCACTTCCTGCCTAATGTGGATTTCCTTCAGTTCCTCCATCACCCTAGGTTCTCCGGCCCCTAGAACATTTGGGAGATTGTGTGTATCTTCCTCAGTGAAGACAGATCCAAAGTAACGGTTTAACTCGTCTGCCATTTCTTTGTTCCCCATAATAAATTCCCCTGCTTCTGTCTTCAAGGGACCCACATTTGCCTTGACTATTTTTTTCCTCTTCACGTACCTAAAAAAACTTTTGCTATCCTCCTTTATATTATTGGCTAGTTTACCCTCGTACCTCATCTTTTCTCCCCGATTAATGTTGCGTTAACAAATCTGTGCGATTTTGCTCCATGGCAAGCCGACGCAGTCTTGTCCCAAATGGACCCCTCCTTTCACCTTGTCAAGCACAGAGAGCATACAACACATAAAATATCATAGAAGATTAAGCGGAGGTACAGGCCCTTCCGCTCACAATGCTTGTGCCGAAGCCGAGTCCAACAAATATATTCCTGCACATCATCCATGTTCCTCCATTCCCTGCATATCCATGTGCCTATCCAAAAGTCTCTTAAATATCTCTATGGTATCGGTCGCCACCAGAGCTTTCCAGGCGCTCATCTTCCTCTGTGTATAAAACTTGCCGCACACCTTCAAACGCTTCCTTTCTCACCTTGAAGCTATGTCTCCAGTAACTGACATTTCCCACACTGGAGAATTGGTTCTGAATGTCCACCCTATCTATGCACCCCAGGATTGATATACTTCTATCAGGTCGCTCCGTGACCTCGGGCATTAGGGAATACGTTCTGTTCTTTTCAAAGTAATTGCATACCGTGTTCAGAGACCTTTAGTCAAGGCTTCATAATGAACGTCGTAACTCTTTATTATTCAAACACCTGTGCAAATGGAATTTCATAACTTTCTTCACGTTTCGTCTATTCAACGTATAAATCTCCTTAAAAACCGCGAGACTGCTTTCCCTTTCTAAACTTTTAAGCAGCGCATTCTATATTCCAATCGTACTCCGACTGAAAATGTTTCCGGTCAAAACCCCTGCATTTCTCCCGCTAAACGTAGTACCTTTCGTAAGAGAAACCTCTGCTGCAGTTAGTTGTTTCCGCAATCTGTCCTATCTACACCCCCTCAAAAATGTGCCTAACTTTGTCAGGATCTTCTGTGCCAATGCCACTCCAAGTGCAACATACTGAGCTGAACCAAAACATTCTTGCATCTGAAATGCTCAAACTGCAGCAACATCCTGGTAATCTCTGAAGAAGGGTCTCGTCCCAAAACGTCACCTATTCATTTTCTCGAGAGACGCTGCCCGATCCGTTGAATTATTCCAGCATTTTGTTTTTATTTTATGTTAATCTTATGTTAGTCTTGTGTTAATCTCTGTCCCCTTCGTTGTGCAATCACGCCCGATTTCCGGTGACGAAGGAAAGTATATATATTACTGGACCAAGTGGACCCGTTGGGCCCAAACCTCTCCTGCATTGGTGCAGCACCCACTCCTCGCACACCCCTCTCCCCTTCCCCTCTCCACACACCACTCCCTCCCCCTCCCTTATCACTCCCTCCCCTCCCCCTCTGCCCCTCGCCCTCGCCCTTCACCTCCCATTTCCGTCCTCCCACTCCATCCCCCTCAACCCCACTTATCCTCCCTCCACAACCCTCCCTACCCTACCTCCCTAGGAGATAGGTTTAAACTTTAAAATGTGAATAACTTTTAAAATGTAACACCGATTCAATGAAACTTCTTCCATTAGCACCAAAGGGACGACGGTGAGTAAGGTAGATGTAAAATTGTCGCGCTATCGTGTACCGTTTTGGCTGTAGTTCAGGAACAACAAACAAACAAACGAGAGTTTTTATTATATAGATTTCAACTATGGCCTTAAAGATATCTTGCGATGTTACACAAAGATTTCCTCGCTTTTATGGATATCTCATCAATGCAAATATCCCATTTCCCTCTTTTACCACCTGATTTATCTCTGGTAAGAGTAGACTTGCACCCCCTCTCGCTACTCCAACACACACGAAGTAACAAACAATCGCTGGAAGAAATCAACGATCAGTAGGAGGAGCCAGCGCTGCCGTCGCAGCTGCGGCTTGCCTGCAGTCCGTCTGTCTTTTGTGTTTTTTGTTGTTTTTGGCTGAATTGTAGTTTTAATATGGTGTAAGGTTTGTATGTTATGTTTGGGGGGGGGGTGGGGGGGAACGGGAACTGTAAAATTCTCTCTCCCGAACGGAGACGCGACCTTTGTTTCTGTGTCGTGTCTCCGTTCCCGCTGCGGCCTACCATCGGCCATGCACCTGGGACCACCTGGGGCTCTGGTTCGCAGAGCCCGCGGCCCGGACTCACCACTTGCGGCCCTGGCCGCCTTCGGATGCTGCGGGAGCGACTGCGACTCGTCTCCGGAGGCTCCGGCGCGGGCCGCGTGGACGTCGGAAGCCCCAAGGCCCCTGGGTGGGGGCCGACATCGGGACCTCCGGCAGCGGCAGAGGCAGCGTGTTCGCCCGCCCCGAATCGCGGGGCTTGGGTCGGCCCGCCGCGGACCTTTCACCGTCCGGCGCGGCCTGAAATAGTCCGCGGGATTTTCACCGCCCAGCGGGGGCTTCAATGTCGGGAGCCCCGACCGCCCCGACGTGGCAACTCCAACAGCCTGACTGCGGGACAAGACGGCAGGGGAAGAGAAAAGACATTGTGGCCTTCCATCACAGTGAGGAAGTGACTGGAGGAAACTCTCTGTGATGGATGTTTCTTTTTGTTTGGTGTTAGTTTGTGATTGTATGTGTTATTGCATTTTTATTGATTACTAGCAAAGTTGGGCCCATTCCCACACCCCCCATTCTCTCCTCCCCAACCGCAATCTTACTCTCCCCACACCCCCCCTTTCCCCACGACCTCTCCTTTTCCCAGTACCCCTCTTTCCCCCACCACCAAGCCCCTCCGGACGACCCCTGTTGTCCCCCTCCCCAGTCCCCATTCTCAGACCCCCCCATTCTCTCTCCCCCAGATACACTCTTACTCTCCCCGACCCCCCCTTTCCCCAGCACACCCCTTTCCCCTACTCTCTCTTGCCCCCAGCACCAACAGGTCCGGGGGGGGGCGGGGAGCGCATCAGTGAAAGGTCCGGGGGGGGGGAACGCATCAGTGAAAGGTCCGGGGGGGGGACGCATCAGTGAAAGGTCCGGGGGGGAGCGCATTAGTGAAAGGTCCGGGGGGGGCGGGGGTGCGCATCAGTGAAAGGTCCGGGGCGGGCGGGGGAGCGCATCACTGAAAGGTCCGGGGGGGAGAGCATCAGTGAAAGGTCATGGGGGGGATAGCGGGGAGAGGGTCTCCCGGGTGTGGGAGAGAGGAGAGAAGCAAGGGGAGAGAGGAGTGGGGAGCCCATACGCACAGACGCATAGCAGCGCCACGATGAAAGCCTTCAATAAATCAGTAGGAGGGGGGTTGCACAAGCTCTTCTCACATGGGCATTTTGACGTCACACGCTGAAGGCCATGGAAAAAACGGCTGGAATTTATTTTTTTACTAAAACCTCTGTAACTTAAAAAATATACGACCGAATTAAATAAAAATATCATTTTCCACCAGCGTTCAGCGTCGTGATTAAGGCGGTGCAAAATTGTGGCGCTACGGTTGACCGTTTTTGCCGAAATCAGCCGAAATAACTGAGCTAATTTTTTTTTGCACATTTAAACCTCTGTATCTTAAAGAATATACGACCGAATTAAATAAAAACATCATTTTCGGCAAGCGTCCAACGGTGTGATTAAGGCGGTGCAAACATTGTGGCGCTACGGTTCACCGTCTTGCAGAAATCAGCCGACATCACTGTTACAAATATACATACAAATCAGTATTAAGTAGTATTAAGATTCTTATTGGTCTTATTCTTCAACTGCGGGTAATGTTTCATTTCACTACACATTTATGTGTATGTGACAAATAAACGACTATTGACTATTGACTATTGAATCGGGTACCATCTGTGGAGAGAAAGGGAATGCTCGACGTTTTCGGTCCAAGCCCTGCGTCAGCGCTGAGTGTGGAGAGAGCAGATGTCGGCAGAGAAAGAAAGGTGGGAGTAGGTAAGGCCAGAGGTGATGTGGATAATGGAGAGGTGAAGAACGACAGTCGACAAGGGACTATCGACATGGGGGTGGAGAGTGTGGTGCTGGAAGACCGCCACTGGCCTCCACTGCCTTCTGCGGCAGCGAATTCCACAAATTTACAACTCTCTGGGTGAAAAAGTTTCTTCTCACCTCCGTTTTAAATGGCCTCCCCTTTATTCGTGGACTGTGGCCCCTGGTTCTGGACTCCCACAAACATTGGGAACATTTTTTCCTGCATCTAGCTTGTCCAGTCCTTTTACAATTTTATACGTCTCTACAGGATCCCCTCTCATCCTTCTAAACTTCATTGAATACATGTCCAATCTTTCCAATCGTTCCTCATAGGACAGTCCGGCCTTTCCGGGGAGTAACTTGGTGAACCTACACTGCCCTGCCGCAATAACAAGGCTGTCCTTCCTCAAATTAGGAGACCACAAATGCATCTATTCCAGATGTGGTCTCACCAGGGCCCTATACAACTGCAAAAGGATCTGTTTACTCCTATGCTGAAATCCTCTCGTTATGATGGCCAACACGCCATTAACTTTCTTCACTGCCTGCTGTACCTGCACGCCAACTTTCAGTGACTGGTGTACGACACCCAGGTCTCTTTGCACTTCCCCCTTACCTAAACTGACACCATAATAATCTGCCTCCTTGTTCTTGCCGAAAAGTGGGTAATCTCACATTTATCTACAATATACTGCATCTGCCATGCATCTGCCCACTCTTTCAACCTGTCCAAGTCACCCTGCAACGTCCTAACATCCTCTTCGCTGTTCACACTGCGACCCAGCTTTGTGTCATCTGCAAACTTGTTTGTGTTACTTCTAATTCCATCATTCAAATTATTAATAAACATAGCATAAAAAGTAAGGAAATTTGTGTTTGGTAGATTATTTCTTTGTTGTAACAATGCTTCTTGGCAATAAATCTTATACCGTTGGAAAGCCTGTTTATTTCCCTTTTAAATGGTGCCACATTTGTAAGGAACATGCATTTGTGGGATGAGCAGCAGAGCTGAGTATATGGGTTGCGCCCATTAAAAATTTGCCAAATCTTCTCTGCCAATGCCAAACAGCTTATTCTGCTGTTGCTATTGATTCTTGTTTTGAGCTTCTGGTACCCCCAGGTGCTGACAATCAGGTGCCTGATTGGCACCTGATTGGCAGCATCTGCGAGCATGGGCCCTGCTACAGTGGTCAGTAGGTGTCTGCTCCAAGAATCGGCATGCCACGTTTGACTGATCTGGATAGGGCCGGTGCGATAGGGCAACTTCAAGCTGGTGTTCCGCAAAACCAATTGCGGCATTATTTGGAGTGAGCCCTAGTACCATCTCCAAAGTGAAGGCCAAGTTCCATATAACGGGGGATGTCAGAGACAGGCCGCGAAGTGGGCGTCCCAAGAAGACGACACCCGAAGAAGACCGTTTCCTCACCCTGTCAGCACTTAGGAACCGTAGGCTGTCTTCTACAGATTTGCAGTCAAGGTTTGCAGGACGATATGGCTGACGGCTCTCTGCCCAGACAATTCGGAACAGACTGCACGCAGTCTCATAGGTCTCATAGGTCTCATAGGCCTCCGGTCTCATAGGTCTGCCAGGAGGCCTGCCATGACTGCTCTTCACCGTCAGGCCCGTTTCCGCTGGTGTCGGCAACACGTGCACTGGAACCTGAACATGTGGAGGAACGTTATGTTCAGCGATGAGTCCAGATTCTGCCTACGGCAGTTGGATCATAGGGTCAAAGTGTGGAGAAAACGCGGATAACGATATGCTGATTGCTGCACCGATAGAGTAACATCTTTTGGTGGAGGCAGTGTGATGGTGTGGGGCGGCATCTCCCTCACTGGAAAACGAGGCTTGTCATCATTGGAGGCAATCTCAATACAGAGAGAATTCGAGATGAGATTCTGCAACCAGTGGCAACCCCATATCTCCACAGTCTGGGACCGAATTATATCCTCCAAGATGACAATGCTCGCCCCCACAGAGTAGGGTTTCTCAGAGACTACCTCCAGAATTTGGGAGTGGAGAGGATGGAATGGCCTGCCAGAAGTCCTAACCTCAATCCCATTGAACACTTGTGGGATCAGCTTGGGCGTGCTGTTCGTGACAGAGTGACCAACACAACCACGTTGGCTGACTTGCGACAAATGCTGGTTGAAGAATGGGATGCCATCCCATAACAGTGTGTGAACAGGCTGGTGACCAGCATGAGGAGGATGTGCCAGGCTGTTGTGGCTGTGTATGGTTCTTCCACACGCTACTGAGGCTCCTGTTTATTAAATGAATAAATTGTTAAATTGCCAATATGTCTTGTTTCTTCAGACTTCAATCATCCAATCCACCAAACAACACCGAACAAGAGTCAATGGCAGAACAAGCTGTTTGGCATTGGCAGAGAAGATTTGGCAGACTTTTCATGGGCGCAACCCACATACTCAGCTCTGCTGCTCATCCCACAAATGCATGTTCCTTACAAATGTGGCACCATTTAAAAGGGAAATAAACAGGCTTTCCAACGGAATAAGATTGATTGCCAAGAAGCATTGTTACAACAAAGAAATAATCTACCAAACACAAATGTCCTTACTTTTTGTGCTATTGTAAATAGTTGCGGCTCCAGCACCGAGCCTTGCGGCACTCCACTCGCCACTGCCTGCCATTCTGAAAATGACCCGTTTATTCCTACTTGTTGCTTCCTGTCTGCCAATCAATTCTTTATCCGTGTCAATACCCTACTCCCAATACCATGTGCTCTAATTTTGCTCACCAATCTCACGTGTGGGTCCTTATCAAAGGCTTCCTGAAAGTCTAGATACACTAAATCCACTGGTTCTCCTTCACCCATTTCACCCATCCTCATAAATTCCAGAAGATTAGTCAAGTAGGTGGGGGTGGAGAAAGAGAGGAGGGGAAGTACAAAGCATGGCAGGTCATGGCAGGTTGCTGCAGGTGAGGAGTGTTTTTGCTGCAACTATGGTTTGGCAAACATCAGAAATGAAATGATAGGTATGATACAAAATGATTTGAAGAGAGTGACCGTTGTTGGAGCGGGAGAGGGAGGGGAGAGATAGGTTCGAATCCAGTTAGAGCTCGAGGCAGAGGGTTGGGGACGGGGTAGGATGTTATACGAGGGTGGACAAGAAAGGGTAGGGCTATGCAGTTACCTAAAATTGGAAAATTAAAAATCTTTAATGTTGGGAGGTAACATTTGAGAGTTCAATATCCATTCCATTGGGTGTCTAACATTGGAGGGAGCAATGTTCATAGCGTTGGGTACCTAAATTTTGACAATTCAATCTCATCGCCCAATGTCTACCTGTGTTGAATTCAATAGACAATAGACAATAGACAATAGGTGCAGGAGTAGGCCATTCGGCCCTTCGAGCCAGCACCGCCATTCAATGTGATCATGGCTGATCATTCTCAATCAGTACCCCGTTCCTGCCTTCTCCCCATACCCCCTGACTCCGCTACCATTAAGAGCTCTATCTAGCTCTCTCTTGAATGTAATCAGAGAATTGGCCTCCACTGCCCTCTGAGGCAGAGATTTTCCACAGATTCACAACTCTCTGACTAAAACAGTTTTTCCTCATCTCTGTTCTAAATGGCCTACCCCTTATTCTTAAACTGTGGCCCCTGGTTCTGGACTCCCCCAACATTGGGAACATGTTTCCTGCCTCTAACGTGTCCAACCCCTTAATAATCTTATACGTTTCGATAAGATCCCCTCTCATCTTTCTAAATTCCAGTGTATACAAACCTAGTCGCTCCAGTCTTTCAACATATGACAGTCCCGCCATTCCGGGAATTAACCTGGTAAACCTACGCTGCACGCCCTCGAATTCGTTCCGACACCGTCCGCCAGACACTACTCCCCACCCCCACCCCCCACCCCCATCTCTCCGGCTTTCCATCCGGTCGATGCGCATTTGGTTTGTTCGCCATCGTTGTTGGCTGCTTGCGCCTCAGTTACGTCGTCTGTTGTCTACTACCTTTAGTGCCAATGCTCTCATAGTTCATCTCATATGATGCAAACACCAAGATTCCCAGCACCGATCCTTGAGGCATACTATTTGTTTTCCCGGTTTGTTTTTCCGATGAAAAAAATAGAACTTTCAACCACCCCACGTCTGACCCGGCACACGTTTGCGAACAAAACTTCTATTTTGTCTCACTCTTTCATTCTCTCTCCGTCGTTATCCTCATACGGAGCTTTAGTGGGTGGAGTTGCGAAATAGCAAGGGGATGATTATCTTTTTGGTATTATACCGTCGGCCCTCAAAAAAACAATGGAAATTGCAGGAACATAGCAGGAACGTGGTTGTCAGAAAAAATACTGGAATAATGTGATCATAATCAGGGATCTTAATTTTCAAGGCACAGATTCGGACTAACATCGGGTACGAGCATAGATTGGGAGGAATTTGTCGCGTGTGTTCAGAAATTTGTTGTGTGTGTTCATTTAGAGGACCCTACTCGGGAGATGACAAGGTTTGACCAACTCCTGGGAAATAAGGCAATGCAAGTGATTGGGGAGTCAATGGGCGAGGACTTTGGGATCAGCGACCAAACGGGCAGTATATTTTAAATAGTTACGGAAGAGGACGCCGTTCATCAACAATGAAAAATTCTAAACTGGGGTAACGCAAATGTTGCCGGTATTGGTTAACAAAATTTGATCTGAGTAAGCCGTCAGCGAGCAATATGACATCCACCTAATCGCAGGTATCACAAAATGCTGGAGTAACTCAGCAGGTCAGGCGGCATCTAGGAGAGAAGGAATGGGTGACGTTTCGGGTAGAGACCCTTCTTCGTGTCTAAGAACACCGAGGGAAGCTGCAGACGGAATTGTAGGAATCCTCGCCGATTATTCATTATTATTATTCTTCCGTACGGAAACGTGGTCTATCATTTTTTCCACGTATGCTACCTGTGCTGCGTGTAACCCGTTGTGTTACTGCTGCACTTTTTACCTTTTTCTGTAGACCAATATTAGCGGTTCCTCGCGTCTATATGTTGCAGGGAGAGATTGGGTCAGGCGGGGACGTAGTAGAGTTAGGAGTGATCATATGGACGTGTTTACAACCAAGAGAATCATAGGTAGGATGAATGAACAAGGTTTTTTTTTCCTGGTTTGCTGTCAAGAACTAGGTTTAAGGTGCGAAGGGAAAGATTTAATCGGAACACTTTACACCAGTTGCCAGATGAAGTGGTTGAGCCAGGTTCAATAACAACAGTAATAAGATATTTGCACAAAATCTACATTAATAGGAAAAATTTAGAGAGGTATAAGCCGAGCGAACAAATGGCACGAGCTCAGATGGGGCATTTCGGTCGGCATCGATAACTTGGCAGTTTAGTTTAGTTTAGTTTAGTTTAGTTTAGTTTAGTTTAGTTTAGTTTAGTTTAGTTTAGTTTAGAGGTACAGCGCGGAAACAGGCCTTTCGGCCCACCGGGTCCGTGCCGACCAGCGATCCCCGTTTATTAACACCATCCTACACCCACTAGGGACACATTTACCAAGCGAATTAACCTATATGCCTGTACGTCTTTGGAGTTAGGGCCGTCCCATGCTATACAACTCTTGCTTTAACAATATGACAGGAGATCCAAAGTTTATTTGCCCCGAGAGAGTAATTAGAATCTGGAACACACTGCTCGAGGAGTTAAGGGACGCAGGAAGACCAGCAAACGATCAGATGTATCTGAGTTAGATGCAGTGGCGCGGCGGTAGTTTCTGCCTTACAGTGCCGGAAACTGGCTTCGATCTTGACTAATGTACTGTTTGTAAGGAGTTTGTACACTCTTCCTATGACCGATTGAGTGTTCTCTAGGTGCTCTGATTTCCTCCCACACTCCAAAAACATACAGGTTTTCAGGTTAATTGGCTTGGGTAAAATTATAAATTGTTTATAAGAATGTGTTAGTGTACATTCAGTGATGATCGGCGCGGACTCGGAGAGCCGAAATGCCACAGCTTCTCTAAACTCTACAGCAAAGTCAAAAATCTCCATGATCACTGGAATCAACAAGCTGCAGAAAGCTAGTAAGGAAGTGCTGATATTTGCAAATACTCTACAGTAGCAGTGAATGGGCGATGTGGACAAGGTGTACCAATTGTTTTTTTTTCCCGTGGTCCATGAACCTGTAACTCAATGATATTGCTGCAGATGATTAACTCCAACTAAGGGCCTTCTAGCACGTGCGATGTCGGGCCTGTTCTTACACGTCTCTGTAAATTACACGTCAATATAGTCAATGGTCAATAGTCGTTTATTTGTCACATACACATAAATGTGTAGTGAAATGAAACATTACCCGCAGTTCTACAATAAGACCAATAAGAATAATCAATAAAAATGCAATAACACATACAATCATAACCTGATACCAAACAAAAAGCAACATCCATCACAGTGAGTCTCCTCCAGTCCCCTCCTCTCTGTGATGGAAGGCCAGAATGTCTTTTTCTCTTCCCCTGTCGTCTTCTCCCGCGGTCAGGCTGTTGGAGTTGCCACGTCGGGGCGGTCGGGGCTCCCGACATTGAAGCCCCCACCGGGTGGTGAAAGGCTCGCGGCCTATTACAGGCCGCGCCGGACGGTGAAAGGTCCGCGGCGGGCCTACCCAAGCCCCTCGATTCGGGGCGGGCGAAGACGCTGTCGCTGCCGCTGCCGGAGCTCCCGATGTCGGCCCCCACCCAGGGGCCTGCGAGCTTCCGACATCCACGCGGCCCGCGCCGGAACCTCCGGAGGCGAGTCGCAGCCGCTCCGCAGCATCTGAAGGCAGCCAGCGCCGCAGGTGGTGAGTCCGGGCCGTGGGCTCTGCGAACCAGAGCCCAGGTGGTCCCAGGTGCATGGCCGGTGGTAGGCCGCAGCGGGAACGGAGACTCAACACAGAAACAAAGGTCGGGTCTCCGTTCGGGAGAGAGAATGTTACAGTTCCCGTTCCCTCCCACCCGCCCCTCCCCTCCCACATAACATACAAACACTACACCATATTAAAACTACAATTCATACAAAAACAACAAAAAACACAAAAGACAGACGGACTGCAGGCAAGCCGCAGCTGCGAGGGCAGCGCTGGCATCGCTGGCTCCTACCGAAGAGGGCGGTGTAGTAGGGCAAGACCGTTCTGCTTCATCTAAAATATAATTGGTCTGTGGTCTTCTATACTCTTCTGCGGAGCAGGTCTGCTCTACCTTTGATGACGTGTGACGCAGTGGGCTGCTCTGTTCTTCTCCAGCCCCTGTAACTCAGAATGGCCACATTCGGATCTCTCAAATAACCTTTGTTTTGCTGAACTCACGCCGATAGTCATAGCGCCTGGCAAAATTAGCAATTAACGCGTCGTCTCTCAAATTAAAGGACACCGAGAGACATATCTTTGAGCCACAAGAGACAAAAGAGAAAATGCAGTTTATATTAACGGGATCAGAGAACATGCTGTGCATTTGATGGAACAGGTTCTGCTATTAATCTCCTTCCTAAATCGAACTGAAATATTGCTCACGAATAGAGTGTTCTACATATAGCAATTAATCCCTGTGTTCCGTGGAGCGAACATGGCCCTGATGGTGAGTTGACAGAACAACTAAGTCTGCTAAGGCCAAGAACACGCATTCGATCAGAGCCAAATTGGTGTCAATGGGGAAAATACATAGTATGATATTTAAATGCATATTTTGTTCCTGTCGTCACAATAAAACTGAAATTAAACCAGTGTGAGTAAAACATAATTTGCTTCAGGTAAAGTCCATGATAAACTGCCTTCGGTGTACTTAGACTCTCATCATGAAAGCACGCGTTTTGATAGAGTTCAGATTCACATGCTGATACACATGCAGTGACAGATCTTCTTTTGCGGGAGTATATGAGACGATGTGGGTTACATGCGATTATCTTCAATGCTGACCTTTGTTTTAGTAGCACAGCAAGAGACCAACAAGTTTGTTACAAAAACATTTAACTCCTCCAGGCATGTCCCAGAGAAAAAAACGTATTTCTGGACATAACAATCATCAGAATGATGCCATCGGCCAACACAACGAACAGATGAGTGCCAGGTTCAATTCCCTCCCCTGCCACACACCTAACATCAACGGGCCAATACCGACAGAGTGACTTGGATAGATTAGGCGAGTGGGCAAATGCATGGCAGATGCAATATAATGTGGATAAATGTGAGGTTATCCACTTTGGCGGCAAGAACAGGAAAGCAGAATATTACCTGAATGGTGAACGATTAGGTGAAGGGGAGATGCAACGTGACCTGGGTGTCATGGTGCACCAGTCATTGAAAGCAAGCGTGCAGGTGCAGCAGGCAGTGAAGAAAGCGAATGGTATGTTGGCATTCATAGCAAGAGGATTTCAGTTTAGGAGCAGGGAGGTTCTACTGCAGTTGTACAGGGCATTGGTGAGACCGCACCTGGAGTATTGTGTGCAGTTTTGGTCTCCTAATCTGAGGAAAGACGTTCTTGCCTTAGAGGGAGTACAGAGAAGGTTCACTAGATTGATCCCTGGGATGGCGGGACTTTCATATGAAGAAAGAGTGGATAGACTAGGCTTGTACTCGCTGGAATTTAGAAGACTGAGGGGGGATCTTATAGAAACATATAAAATTCTTAAGGGGTTGGAGAGGCTAGATGCGGGAAGATTGTTCCCGATGTTGGGGGAGTCCAGAACCAGGGGTCACAGCTTAAGGATAAGGGGAAGTCTTTTAGGACCGAGATGAGAAAACATTTCTTCACACAGAGGGTGGTGAGTCTGTGGAATTCTCTGCCACAGAAGGTAGTTGAGGCCAGTTCATTGGCTATATTTAAGAGGGATTTAGATGTGGCCCTTTTTGCTAAAGGGATCAGGGGGTATGGAGAGAAGGCAGGTACAAGTTACTGAGCTGGATGATCAGCCATGATCATATTGAATGGCGGTGCAGGCTCGAAGGGCCGAATGGCCTACTCCTGCACCTATTTTCTATGTTTCTTTGTTTCTATGACAACACACGACACCGCATTCCAGAATACACAGAGCAGCACCGCAGGCAAGGTTCCACACTTTCTTCTCCGCGTCCCATCCTGTCCAAGGAACACTGCAGACGATGCTCATCACGCTTTTCATCGCTTTTGGAATATTGCTTATGTCTCAGCCGTTTGTAGAAGGAGCGGTGTATGCTTTCACTCCTGGTAGGTACATGCACATGTATTCCCATATCCCTCAGCTGTCAGCATTGGCAGGGAGGTGATTTAAAACTGATCTCCTGGAGCGGAATTATCTTTAAGGTCTAAATAACGTTGTGTTGGGATTGTCAGAGGATTTGGGACGAACCATCAGACCATAATATCATAAGATATAGGAGCCGCCTTAGGCCATTTTGCCTATCGCGTCTACTCCGCAATGCAATCATGGCGGATCTATTTTCCCTCGCAATCACGTCTTCTCTCCGTAATGTTTGACGATCTTCCGAAACAGGACCAAATCAAGTTCCGCCTTGAAAATATCCACTGTCTTGCCTCCACAGCGTCTGTGGCAATGCACGGACTCACAACCATCTTGCTAAAGAAATTCTTCTTCGTCTACTCTGTCCAGTCATTATATTATCGGGTAGGTTTCAATGAGCTCCCCGCTCTCATTCATCTATGCTCTAGCAAGTTCAGGCACGGAGTTTTCAAATGCTCCTCATACGATAACCCAATCATCCCTGGGATCATTGTTTACAATATTCCAAATGTGGCCTCACCAGTGCCTCATTCCTTACATTATATCTGTACTTTTCGATTCAATTCCCGTCGAAATTAATGCTGGCATTTCATTTCCCTTATTACTGTGTCAACCTGCAAATTACTCTTTTAGAAATCCCCCACCAATTCTCCCAAATCCCCTTGCACCTCCGATTTCTGAATCCTCTCCTATTCGAAAAGTAGTCGAAGATTTGGTTCATTCTACCAAAGTGAATAATAGACATGTTGCGATGCTGTGTCCCATTTGTCTCTTCCCAGCTCACTCTCCCAACCTATCCGAGTCCGTCTGCAGCTCCCTTCTTCCGCCCCACCACCTGCCTCGCCACCTATCTTAATGTCATCCGCAAATGCTCACAAAGCCATCAAGTCTCCCATTGAAATGATTAACATATCCCTTAAAAACTTGCGGATCCATCACTGACCCCTCCGTGACAGCATAGTGCACGGGCAACCAACCAGAAAATACCCCTTTTACATCCACTCTGTCGTTGCCACTCAGCCTATCTTCTTTCCATGCTCGTCAGTTGCCTTTAGTGCCGTGGGGTCCTATTGTGTTTAGCAGGCTCACGTGTGGCACCTTAGCAAAGGCCTTCTGAAAATCCATGTAAGCAATATCCACCGACTCTCATTTGGCTTTCCTTGTTACCTCATCAAAACATTCCGACAGATTTGTCAGGCAAGGTCTTTCCTTCCCAAAACCGCGATAACTTCGGCTTATTTTATCATGCACTTCCAAGTACTTGAAAAGCTCATCCTAAAACTTTTCCAACCGCAAAACTCAGACGAACTGGGTTATATTTTTGTTTCATTTGCATCTCTAATTTCTAAACAGTTGAGTCATATCTGGGATTTTATAATCCTACTAGAAAAGAGGGCCCGTTGGGCCCGTCCCCACACCCCCATTCTCTCCTCCCCCAGCCCCACTCTTACTCTCCAAGTGTGCCCGTTGGGGAGGGCCCGTTGGGCCCGTCCCCACACCCCCCATTCTCTCCTTCCCCAGCCCCACTCTTACTCTCCAAGTGTGCCCGTTTTTTTTTTTTTTCCTAATCAGATGTTTTTTGTTTTTTTCCTAATCAGATGTGCAGTACTTTGGTCAACGTGGGTTGTTTTTAAATGTGCTATACAAATAAAATTGACTTGACTTGACTTGACTTGACTTGCAATAACAAAAAAGACTTCTTGGAAGCTTTTCGAAACAATGTAGCCGTCACAAGCTGAAAACTAAATCCTTGCTGAAAACTAAATGATTTTCTGTAAACTTTTTGAAACAAATGTAGCCCCTTGAAGAAAAGGGTTAGAAATGAAAATTTA
>NC_135960.1:74814556-74944502 GCF_053455715.1 Rhinoraja longicauda | reverse complement strand
ACATCTTCGATCGTCGTCATTGGGTAATGACTTCTTTTAAGCTCCTTGTTCAGATCCCTCGGGTCTAAACACACTCTCAACTTCCCATTGGGCTTTTCTACACACACGAGGCTGGATACCCATGGTGTGTGGGTCTCTACTGGGGCAATTGTTTCCGCTTCTGTTAGTCTGCCAAACTCCTCTTTCAGCTTACTCCGTAAGGCTACAGGGTTCGTGGTGGATGGATCACCGGCGTTACGCTGTCAGCTACCAGCAGATGGTAATTGCCCTCAAATGTACCTGTCCCTTCAAACACATCAGCATACTCCGCTATCAATCTTTCCTTCTTCAGAGGGATTTCAATGCCATTCATTGTCATTATGTTCTCTTTAAACACTGAGATGAGACCCATCTGCTGGGCTGCCCAGCTTCCCAGGATTGGAATGCAGTCTTCCTCCAGGACTACAAATTCTACTTTGTATTTCCTTCCATTCTTTGGGTTCACCAGTCTCACCTTGCTTTTCCCAAGAGGCACCACTGTCGTATTGTTGTACATGGACAATACTTGCTTGGTTTCATCCACATCCTTTGCATACATCTTGGGAATGATGTTACATTCCACTGTCCACCTGGAATTTTACTTCCTTCCCTTTCAGCATCATGGTCGCAAAGATTTTCTTTGGGAATTGAGGCTCCTCAACCCTGTGCACACTTTCTGCTTTTCCTGCTTCTGGTTGCAGTTCCATTGTGTGAATTTCATCATCCTCTTGACTGTCATCATATCCATCACTGGAACTCTCCACTGCCACCACTGCATGCACAGGTTTTTCCCTTTCTTTTCTTTCTTCTGCTGCCCCTGCTTTTCCCTGCATTGTGAGGCAAAATGATCTTTCTGATGGCATTTGAAACACTCCCTGCCATATGCCGGACATTTCTCCCTCTTTCTCTCATGTTTGTATCCACAGTATTTGCACAGTATGGTTGGCTGGTATCGTTTCCCCTCATGTCTCACTGCACAGACATCTTGTCGCTGGTCCCCTAACAGGACATCAACTCTGGCCTTGGCCAGCACTGAAGCCTGGCATGCCTTCACACACTTTTCTAAGTCAAGTGAGGTTTCTCGGAGAAGTCTTTCCTGCAGCTTATCATCCCTTATGCTGCATATTATTCTATCATGTATCAGTGAATCCTACAACTCTCTGAAACCGCAATGAGCTGCCAAGAGTTTCAGTTCTATTAAAAACGAACCAAAAGTCTCCCCTCGCTCTTGGCTCCACATAAAGAATCTATACCTGTCAATGATCTCGTTCCTCACGCATTGACAATGCTTTTCGAAAGCATCGAGAGCCTGCCCTAGCGTACCTTCTTGTACGTTGCCCTCCGACGTCCGTGTCTCGTGCGTTTGGTAGAGCTCTCTCCCTTGTTGTCCAACTAGGTACATTAGCAGTTTCCTCATTGTCTTGTCCTCCTTCCCTTCCATGCTCATATCAACGTAGAGCTCAAACAGCTCCCTCCATTGTCTCCACTCCATTGGCAGGTCCCTTGCCTCAGAATTCATTTGCCTAGGGGGCTTCAGCTGCTCCATTTTCCTGATAAAGCCGCCCCTCTATCGATGGAAACAATGTAGGCCGCACAGTCGTCTTTCAGCAGTAATTACTCACAAACGTCGTCTGCTGTCGTCCTTTCGACTAATCCTGAAGCAGGCCCCGATCTGACACCATGTTTTGTTAGTGTGTTTCCTTTCTGTAACCTGCTTCATTGTAGCTACACAACTAATTAACAGAGGCTTTACACTCGAGTCTTGGGTTCAGCCATTTTAATTCAGGATCAGCTTGGCTACAACCCGATGGGTAATATATCCCCGGTACTGCACCACCGGATGCGCTATTCCCATAACAGAGACGAGCCATCAGACCATAATATCATACGATATAGGAGCCGCCTTAGGCCATTCTGCCTATCGAGTCTACTCCGCAATGCAATCATGGAGGATCTATTTTCCCTCTCAATCACGTTTTCCTGTCTTCTCCCCGTAATGTTTGACGATCTTCCGAACAGGACCAAATCAAGCTCCGCCTTGAAAATATCCAATGTCTTGCCTCGACAGCGTCTGTGGCAATGAATTGCACAGACCCACAACTATCTAGCTAAAGAAATTATTCTTCGTCGTCATTTTAAAAGGACATAACTGCATTCTAAGGCTGTGCCCTATGGTTTCAGACGCTCCAATTACTGGAAGCATCACTTCTTCGTCTACTCTGTCCAGTCATTATATTATCGGGTAGGTTTCAATGAGCTCCCCGCTCTCATTCTCCTATGCTCTTGCGAGTTCAGGCACGGAGCCTTCAAATGCTCCTCATACGATAACCCAATCATCCCTGGGATCATTGTTCACAATATTCCAAATGTGGCCTAACCAGTGCCTCATGCCTTACATTATATCTAAGCTTTTCGATGCAATTCCCGTCGAAATTAATGCTGGCATTTCATTTCCCTTATCGCTGTTTCACCCTGCAAATTAATCTTTTGGAAATCCCCCACCAATTCTCCCAAATCCCCTTGCACCTCCGATTTCTGAATCCTCTCCTATTCGAAAGGTAGTCGAAGATTTTGTTTATTCTACCAAAGTGAATAATGCACATGTTGCGATGCTGTGTCCCATGTATCTCTTCCCTGCTCACTCTCCCAACCTATCTGAGTCCCTCTGCAGCTCCCTGCTCCCCCCGCACCACCACCTGCCCCTCCACCTATCTCAATGTCATCCGCATATGCCCACAAAGCCATCAAGTCTCCCATTGAAGTGATTAACATATACCTTAAAAACTTGCGGATCAATCACTGACCCCTCCGTGGCAGCAAAGAGCACAGGCAGCCAACCAGAAAATGCCCCTTTTATACCCACTCTGCCGTTGCCACTCAGCCTATCATCTTTCCATGCTCGTCAGTTGCCTCTAGTGCCGTGGGGTCCTATTGTGATTAGCAGGCTCATCTGTGGCACCTTAGCAAAGGCCTTCTGAAAATTCATGTAAACAATATCCACCGACTCTCATTTGTCTTTCCTTGTTACCTCATCAAAAAATTCCGACAGATTTGTCAGGCAAGGTCTTCCCTTCCCAAAACCGCGATAACTTCGGCTTATTTTAGCATGCACTTCCAAGTACTTGGAAATCTCATCCTAAAACTTTTCCAACCGCAAAATTCAGACGAACTGGATTATATTTTTATTTCATTTGCATCTCTAATTTCTAAACAGTTGAGTCATATTTGGGATCTTGAAGTCCTCTGGTACCATTCCTGAATGTAGTGTTTTTTTTGAAAAACTACCAATAATGCCTCTATAATTTCTACACCTATAATTTCGAAACCCGAGATTACTGTCAATTAGGCCCATGTGACATATCAACCTTCAGACATTTCAGTATTCAAAGTACCACCTCCTCAGTAATAGCGGCTCCACTCACTTCTGCCCCCAACCCCCCCCATCCCCCCTGCCCCCCACCCCCACGCGACTCACGTGAAATGCTGCCACATTTCTGGTTTCTTCCACGAAGATTGACTTCTACTAAAAACCCTCATCTAACAATGTACAATTCTACATTTCCATGACCATTGTCCAGTTTGATCTGCGTTTTGTGGGAGAAGGAACTGCGGATGCTGATTTAAACCGAAGATAGAAACAAAAAGCTGGAGTGACACAGCGGAAAAGGCAGCAACTCTGGATAGAAGGAATGTGTGATGTTTCAGGTCGAGAACCTGCTTCAGACAGCGTCTGGCCCAAAATGTCACCCATTCTTTCTCTCCAGAGATGCTGCCTGTCCCGCTGAGTTACTCCAGCTTTTTGTGCCTATATTTGATCTGTATTTTCACATCTTACCTTTCCATATCTGTGACCCTCTGCCCTGACTCTCAGTCTGAAGAAGGGTCTCGCCCCGAAATGTCATCCATTTCTTCTTTCTAGGGCTGCTGCCTGGTCCGTTGAGTTACTCCAGGATTTTGTGTCTATCTTCGGTGTAAGCTAGCAACTGTAGTTCCTTCCTGTACACAAAACCTAGCCCGTTCATTCGCCGTTTCTTTGTTCCCCCTTACTACTTGTCCAGCATAATTTTACAGCTGTCCAATGTCCACTATTGACGTTCTTTGTTTATCAGTAAACGTTTTTGCTATCCTCTTTTATATTATTGTCTGGCTTACCTTCACAATTCATCTTTTCTCCCTTATTACATTTTTAGTTGCCTTCGGTTGGCTTCCAAAAGCTTCGTAATCCTCCAGATTCCCACGAATCTTTCCCAAGTCACATGCCTTCCCCTTGCCTTTATGTTATATTTGACGTCCGTTGTCGGCTCAGATGATAATTCACATTATAATACTGCATCGAATTGTCTCGACCGTACCTCATGGAATTTGCCTCAATGCCTGTGATGGAGGGGTATTCAGGATCCGCTCGATCTATGTGTGAAGTATAACGAAAGAGGACAGGTTCAGGACCAGCAGAACATTTCCCCCGACATTCACCTTACACCATCGCAAATGATCAGTGAAGAACTGTTGCGTGGTCTTTGATGGGAAATGTGCACCATTTTAAGATAACCGATTGTGGAGGGATACGAAGTAACATGGTTACATAGAAACATAGAAAATAGGTGCAGCAGTAGGCCATTCGGCCCCTCGAGCCTGCACAGCCATTCAATATGATCATGGCTGATCATCCAGCTCAGTAACCTGTACCTGCCTTCCCTCCATACCCCCTGATCCCTTTAGCCACAAGGGCCACATCTAACTCCCTCTTAAATATAGCCAATGAACTGGCCTCAACTACTTTCTGTGGCATAGAATTCCACAGACTCACCACTCTCTGTGTGAAGAAATGTTTTCTCATCTCGGTCCTAAAAGATTTCCCCCTTATCCTTAAGCTGTGACCCCTGGTTCTGGACTCCCCCAACATCGGAAACAATCTTCCCGCATCTAGCCTCTCCAACCCCTTACGAATTTTATATGTTTCTATAAGATCCCCCTCAGTCTTCTAAATTCCAGCGAGTACAAGCCTAGTCTATCCAGTCTTTCTTCATATGAAAGTCCCGCCATCCCAGGGATCAATCTGGTGAACCTTCTCTGTACTCCCTCTAAGGCAAGAACGTCTTTCCTCAGATTATGAGACCAAAACTACACACAATACTCCAGGTGCGGTCTCACCAATGCCCTGTACACCTGCAGTAGAACCTCCCTGCTCCTAAACTCAAATCCTCTTGCTATGAATGCCAACATACCATTCGCTTTCTTCACTGCCTGCTGCACCTGCACGCTTGCTTCCAATGACTGGTGCACCATGACACCCAGGTCACGTTGCATCTCCCCTTCTCCTAATCGGTCACCATTGAGGTAATACTCTGCTTTCCTGTTCTTGCCGCCAAAGTGGATAACCTCACATTTATCCACATTATATTGCATCTGCCATGCATTTACCCACTCGCCTAATCTATCGAAGTCACTCTGCAGCTTCCTAGCATCCTCCTCGCAGCTAACACTGCCACCCAGCTTCGTGTCATCCGCAAACTTAGAGATGTTGCATTCAATTCCCTCGTCCAAATCATTAATATACTGTAAATAACTGGGGTCCCAGCACTGAGCCTTGTGGTACCCCTCTAGTCACTGCCTGCCATTCCGAAAAGGACCCGTTTATTCCTACTCTTTGCTTCCTGTCCGCCAAACAATTTTCTATCCACTCATCATTTTATATACTTGCAACTGGCCTCCGTTCAGTCTCCACTGCCCCGGGGAAACCAAACCAAGTTTTCCACATAACAACTTCTCCATTTTACCAATATACACCAATCCAGATAGTATTCTGTTAAATATCCTCTGAACACTCTCCAAAGTCACCCTATGCTTCCTGCAATGTGGAGACTAGAAATGCACATAATGTTCCAAGTGCGTCCGAACCAACGTTCTACCAAAATGAGCTTGGTCGTTGCACTGAATGCCAAGAGCAATGAAGCCAAACATGTCTTACGCCTTTTTTATTGCTTTATGGACGTTTTGCTACTTCTAAGGAGGTCCGCAGTTGGACCCCAATATGTGTAAATCAGTCTATTAAGAGCCCTATCATCAGTATATACTTTGCCCTAGCGTTTAACCTCCCAATGTGCAACACATCTCTCTTGCGGGATTAATCTCCATCTTCCATTTCCATGGCCATATTGGGAACGGATTTATATCGTGTTGTATACGTTTGCATCTTTTTTCTCAATCCGCAGCTCTATTATTATTTCCAGCATTTCTTCCCTCTGCAGAATATTAGAGTCTCCACGCACATTTGTTCAGTTAAAACAGACCGCACTACCCTGAGCGTTCATTGCCCCAACTTGTAAATAGACGAGGCACCAGAGTTTATCCCATTAGCACATTCCCAATGTGAACGCACACATTTGTCCCCAATCGCCATCGCACTTGGTGACGCGATTAATTTCCCTACATACAGATATATGGAGTATTGTTTCGTATTTAAAACAATTACGTAATGCAGCAGGACATTCCGTTGGTACGCAATGCAAATTATATAACATTACACACACTCCTTAATTGAAATGGTGCCGACCCTAAAGCTCGTTTGTTGATGTCCTCCGCCGATGCCGCCTGACCCAGTGAATTTCTTCAGTAATTTGAATTCTGCTCAAGTTCCAGTTATCCGCTCATACCATCCCCCACCAAACCAAAGCCCCCTACGCCTCCATTCAATTACCAAAGACAAACAAGCGCGCCCCCCCCACACACACACACACACGCACAAACAAACACACACACACACACATTCTCACAAAGAAATACACACACACACACACACGCGCACACAGACGCACACAAACACACACGACACAAACAAACACACACACACACACACATACATTCACACAAAGAAACACACACAGACGCACATACACACACACACACAGACGCACACAAACACAGACGCACACACACACGCACACATACAAACACACACACACACATACATTCTCACAAAGAAACACACACACACACGCACACACACACACACAAACAAACACGCACACACACACAGACGCACACAAACACAGACGCACACACACACGGACGCACACGCACACATACAAACAGACACACACACACACAGACGCACACACACACACGCACGCACACATACAAACAGACACACACACACGCACACACACACACACACACACACAAACACAAACGCGCGCGCGACACCGGTAAAATGTAGATTAATCCGCCATTCGAACCTTGGAGTTTTTGTCAGAATAATTTTCCTTTCCTCCCTTATATCCGTGTCTAAAACCGTCGCTAATTCAATGACAATATTATTATTTGCAACCAGAGGAAGTATGCAGACTGAGAGGAGCGACCTGTCGAAAAGAGTGCACTGCCGAGGAGGCGAATATTGGTACCTGCTTCCTTCAGAGATCCTGTTGCAGGCCGACTCATTGGAAATGAATTGAGATATTTTCCGAAGCATCTGTTTTCCTTGTTTATGTCTGCCAACACCCGACCTTTGACAACAAACTGTTGGAACAGCTGCACCAATAAAGAAAGATCAATTGTAACATTTTCATTTTATTCATGGAGATACATTGAACTGCAGAAACTGGAATTGTGAGCAAGAAACAAACAGCTGGTCAGTCAGCATCTGCGGATGGGATGGATGAGCGAAGTTTCGGTGTAGGACACTTCTTTACATTGATTTTAATGGAGGAGAAAACTGGACATGTAGAGAACACGGGGCATAGCACGGAAAATGACGGGTGCATACAGATGAAGTGTTTGTTTTTCAGATGGGTCGAGAAAGTAATAATGGCTAGATGAGAAAAGGAGACAAAGGGATCCGAGATAGGAGAGAAGACAATTGAAATATTATGCGAGTGGGAATGATATAAGTGAAGGTGTGAAGGTGTAGGGTGGATGGGGGGTTGGCGGGAGGCAGGTGGACGATGGTAGGAGAAACGGGCGCGCAACGGCATGGGGCTGCACTGGATAACTGAGAGTGAAGGGGTGTTATGGCAAATTGCACGTTCAATGTTCATAACATTGATTTGTAAGATACACAAGGAGAATGTGAGGTGCTGTTCAATTAACACCCCCTGACCCATGTACCCTGTCTCCTATCTATGACCCCAACCCACGCACTTCTCTTCCCTTTACGCACGCATTTGCCCGCCCTCTTCCCCACCTGTCCCCTCCGTTCTCCAAGTAGGATTACTGCCTTGAAGGTTATTGCAGGATCTCGATATTTGTGGGAAGGAACTGTTCCTGAATCCTGGAAGTGTTGGACTTTAGGGTTCTGCACCTCCGCCCCATGGTCGCAGTGAGGTAAGCGGTGTATTTAGTGGTGTATTTGATGATCAATGCCACATTCTCGAAACAGCGCATCATGCGCATGTTTTCGCCAGTCGGGACGTCACGGCCGAAATAGAACGGACAGAGTTCTCCATGCTCTGCAGCCGCTTTCGAATGGGCATAGCAGACAACGATTCACCCAATCAGTATACTTTCAGCAGTACATATGTGGAGCCTTGTTGAGGTATTCGCAGCCATGCGGATTTTCTTTCATTGTTTCAAAGCTTGCGGCGCTGGCGACACTCCTTCATGGTTACATCCATGTCATGTTCTCAAGATAGGTCATACGAGATGTTAACGCCCAGGACCTGGAAACTGCTAACTCTCTCCACCTTCGACCCAACAATGAAATCCGCCATGTGGTCCCACAATTTCTTTCTGGAGTCAACGATGCCTTCGTTGGTCTTGGACGGGCACAAAATGCTGGAATAGATCAGCGCGACAGGCAGCATGTCTGGAGAGAAGGAATATGTGACGTTTTGGATCGAGGCCCTTCTTTAGACTGAAGAAGGGTCTTGACCGGAAACGTCACCCATTCCTTCTCTCCAGAGATGCTGCCTGTCCTGCTGAGTTATTCCAGCATTTCTGTGTCTGTCTTCGATTTAAACCAGCATCTGAAGTTCCTGCCTACACAGTTCCTTGGTCTTTTTGTCCTTGAGCGAGAGATTGATGTTGCGGCACAACACAACTATTGAAATCTATCTCTGCTCAAGGCTGACTCGTGACCACCATTTAATCGGTGGATCACATTGGTTTCGTTGGAGAATTTATGGATGACATTGGAGGTGTGATGAGCTGATATCCTCCCCAATAATCCCTTCTCCTAATTTGTTCCCCAACTCTTGTCAAACAATGTTGTAAATTTCCCCACAGGATGCAGCTGTATTCTCATTCACAACTATCGTGAACTTGAAGCAGATGCGTTTACTTGGCGCACAAAGGTCTCCCGCTGAATCTCAGTCACCTGGCCGACATGGCGTCCCAATAAACGTTCCACTATGGTTCTCTCCTCGAAGATGCGCAAGTTATTTCAATAAAACCGCTTGGATAAACCTAACATTGTTTGGCCCGTCTACACTTCCTGCACGAAGGGAATCTCAGTTAATATTGGGGAAGTTAAATTCACCCACGGCGGCAGCCTTTTGCTCAAATATCATTTTATAATCTGTGTATGTTCTATAATGAGCTATAATGTAATCCTATGAGTTTAGTTTCGAGAAAGTTTAGACATACAGCATTGAAACTCGTCACCAGCCACCAAGTCCATACCGACCCGTTGTCATGTTGTCACATTTCCGTTTCCACTTTCTGCACATCAGGGGCGATTTTCTGAGGTCAATAAACCCACAAACCTGCATGTCTTTGTGATGGAGAAGAAAACCGAAGCACACGGAAGAAATCCATGTCCTCACAGGGCTAACGTACAAACTCAACGGAAACAACATCCAATGTCAGTATCGAGCGGTGCGAGGCAACAAGCCTCCAGCCACAATGTCAGGCGATGATTGTATCTTTCCCATATTTGATCTCTGCTCGATTTTCAGTGGAATATCCTCCCATACATTAAATCTGAGTATCGCTGTGACATTCGCCTTCAATTCACCAACCTCCGACCGTGAAACGTCACTAACCCCTACTCTTATGCTACATCTCACAAGCCCCACCACTCTCAGCCCCTACTCTTCCCCACATGCCGACCCTGAACATCCCCCGCACCTCTGACCCCAGACCTTACCACTGTCTGGTTTTCACCATCCGTCCTGATGCCCCTCATCCTGAATGTTAGCGAATCATCCCGCGAGCTTATTGGTTCCACTCCTCTTCAGGTACAGTCCATCCGCCTTAAACAAGTCTCATCTTCACTGGAAGAGAGCCCAATAACCCATATTTCCGAAACCTTCATTCCTGAGCACACATGGCTTTCTATTTCTACCATTACGGGATGCTCGCCGTTTCCACATAGAATGTTCTGTGCCCGCTCAGACATTCTTAACATTGGGAAGGGAAAGGCAGCCTGATGCAGTGATGGAATTAGCCGAGGGTTAGGGTAGCGGAGACGGAGTGATCTTTCCATCTCTGGACGTTGCCTAGTCATCAGTCGATCAAATAACCCTACTCACCTATATCTTCTCCGCTTCCTCCTGCCCCTTCTCTCTTCCCATAACTCCACCCCGCACGGCGGCTTCGATCTGTCTGAAGAAGCGTCCCGACCCAAAATGTCGCCAATCCACGTTCTTCGGTGATGCTGCTTAACTTTCGAGTGTCACCCAAATAGATATAACATTTGTATTAAGAGCAAAACGGCACGAGGATGAGAATGTCCCCTTTGGCTGTCTGTCGCGACACAGATATGAACACCCGACCCTCAGGAACATTTGGTCCTCAGTAGGATGCCTGCGACGAGAATACCCTGGAACGATGGCCATTACAAAGAGAAGAACTGCGATTTCGCCCAAGAATTTTGGTTAGGATACAGTGTCATTGACTTTCTATATAAATGAATTATCCGCATATGTCATTATGAAATCGGCAACAACAGTACCTTATTCGGCCAGGTCCGATGCCGGTGTCTTGAATATCGCCCAGTGTATCGGTGATGTACAAAACATCAAGCAGTCGACGATTCATATATCAGCCTCCCCTGCCCAGCTGTGTGCAGTTTTCCCGCCGCAGCTGCGCTCTTCAACCGTTGGCTGTACGCAGGGCGATGAAGCACATCCAGCTGGTCTCAGAGCACCACTAATAATTGACCCAGCGCCGATATCGTCTCACCACCCTGTAATTTTGTGGCCTATCCTTGCAGCCCATGTAATATGCCACGTTTCAGTTTCCGACTACTTCAGTGGCCAATCACGGCGCAACTATCTCTGACATATCTAAATAATTGCTTCCACACCATTCCACTTTGTCCGAGGATACAGACAGTCAGGCACTTTTGATTTATCCATCTTAATATTGTTTTATTGTTTTATACTGCAAGCACATCCTTGGTTTAACTAAGAACAGTTCAACACAACACCGCTCATTTTCTTCGGTTCCATGGTGTTCACCTCGACAACTGCAATGGCCAGGAATCATGGGAATTTCAGAGAGTGGAAATCAGTGACTGGTCCATCACAAGCACTGAACTCCTTATTATCGAAGTACTCCATGGGCAGCCAATATCATCACACGCCCATGCCCACTATGCATGTCGCTTCTAGCATTGGCATTTGGGCACTAATAGGTTTAATAACAGCTTTGCCCCAATAAACCATCAGGATCCCGGACACTACACGACAGTAATCTCCAGAGCTAGGGAATTCCTGAGACTGTTGCGGAACAGCTTAGAACTTAAATGTTTTTTTGCATCAGTGTTACGAACATTCATTTATATAGTTTAAAAACTATAGTAGACTAAGTGGACCCGTTGGGTCCATTCCTCATAGAGGGGGAAGAGGGAAGGGGATAGGGTGTGAATGAGGGAGCAATGGACCCAAAGCCTCTGCTGTATTGGTGTAGCATCCTCAATTCCCCCCCTTACTCCATCCCTCTTATCCCCCCTCCTCCCCCCAGTGACACAGTCCATCCCCCCTACCCCACCCCTCCACCCCCAGCCCTGCCTCCACCCCCATTCCCCCTCCCCATCCCTATTCCCCCACTCCCCTCCCCTCACCCTCACTCCCCACCATCCCCACTCCCCCCACCCCTCCCCCACCCCCACTCTCCCTGTCCGCACCCCACTCTCCCCCTCACACCCAATCTTCCCTCCTCCCCACCCCCACTCTCCCCCACACCCCCCTCAACCCCATTCCTTCTGACCAGTAAAACAATATTCCAGTCAACATGTCTAATGCTTGTAGTGGATGGGAAGAGGTGAGATATATGGTAAGAAGCGGGCTGAAGAGGCCCGGGGCAGCAATCGATTCCCACCCTGTCTTCACTTCTCACAGGGGAATCAGCTCTCAAAACATCTTGCATCAGGAATTAGACTGAAGATAAATCCTTGTTGCCCTTTTCCTGTTGCCGGTTTCCAGAGAGTCTTTTACACCCATCACTGATGGTATTATTGTTGGTTTTTAATTTTCACGTTTACTGAGATACAGTGAAAAAACATTGGTTACATATTATCGAGTCAAATCATACTATATATGAGTCGGTGCAAAGAGGAAAAACACCGCAGTGCAGTACATAATGGTATAGCGTTAAGTTAGAGAGAAAAAGTCCAAGATCCACGATGAGTTATGTTGGAAGATCAGACCTGCATCCCAGTTTATGGGAGGACCATTCAGAAAACTGTTGGGAGAGGTGAGAAAGGGAATAGCAGTCGTGTGAGTGGTCCTTGATTATGATGGCTGCTTTTCCGAGGCAGCATCAAGTATCCCCATGGAGTTGGAATGGGGTTGGCTGGTCTGTGTGAGGGACTGGACTACGTCCACAACTCTACACACTTTTATTTATGGTCTTGCGCAGAGCTGTTGTGAAACCACAATCTGATGCAGCCTGACAGGATGCTTTCCATTTCATAAACAAATAATGATCTGATTCAGTCAGAGGTTTTTTGCCTCTGACCTGCCATCATCTGTCAGATATCACCCCCAAAGATTGGGCCGACTGATACAACTCCCTAATGTCTGCCTCACGAAGGCGGCATCTATCATCAAGGATTCCCCACCATCCGGGCCGTGCCATTTTCTCAGTGCCATCATTGGGCAGGAAGTTTACGTTTATTATTATTGTTACATGTACACTGAACAGAAATGTTGTTTGCCTGCTATTAGATCAAATCAGATGAATACAATCAAGCGAAACACAGGTACGACAGATACAGGTGCTCCCCGCCTTTTGATGCTTCGACTTACGATATTTGGACTTTGCAACGGTGCAAACGGCAGCTACCCGCAGCTCGCTTCCGGCCACGTGATCAGGTAGAATTCAATGCATTTCGATTGACGATATTTTCGGTTTCCGATGGGTTTCTGGGAACATAAGTTGAGGAGCACCTGTAGAGCGAAGATAAAGATACCAGAGTGTGGTATATAATTTATCAGCTTTAAAGCATAAAAAACTGCCACTTCCAATGTGTGGTTGTCCCTCCCCACTGCCCATCCTGCAATGCGACACTCCTTTCTCACCACCCCGCCCACAGCGTCGCACTCACTCCACACTGCCCTTCCCATAGGGTGGCACTTCCTCCTCATTACCCCTCCCATGGTGCGGCACTCACTCCTCACCGTTAGGCGGCGTGGCGCTCCCCCCTCACCACTTCACATTGTGGCTCTCCCTCGCTCCCCCTTCCACAGCACAACACTCTATCCTCATCCGAGTCTGTTTGACAAGGCAGTGCTCCCTCCTCATCACCTCCCCGACAGTGCAGCATTCCCCCCTTACCGTCCCTCCTAAGGTCCAGCACTGTGCTCAGTCCTCACTGTCCCTCCCACAGTGTGGCATGTGTTCCCTCCTCACTGTCCCTCCCACAGTGTGGCACTGTGCTCAGTCCTCACCGTCCCTCCCACAGTGTGGCATGTGCTCAGTCCTCACCGTCCCTCCCACAGTGTGGCACAGTGCTCCCTCCTCACTGTCCCTCCCACAGTGTGGCATGTGTTCCCTCCTCACTGTCCCTCCCACAGTGTGGCACAGTGCTCCCTCCTCACCGTCCCTCCCTCAGTGTGGCACTGTGCTCCCTCCTCACATCCTCGGGTCAGGAGACGGGGTGCCATTGATGAGGTCACGGGGTTCCATTGATGAGTGCGGGGGGGGGGGAGGAGGAGGGGGAGAGAGGGAGGGAGAGGGGGAAGAGAGGGGGGGAAGAGAGAGAGAGGGGGAAGAGAGAGAGGGGGAAGAGAGAGGAAAGAGGGGAGAGAGAGGAGAGAGAAGAGAGAGAGGGAGAGAGAAGAAGAGAGAGAGGGAGAGAGAGAGAGAGAGAGAGAGAGAGAGAGAGAGAGAGAGAGAGAGAGAGAGAGAGAGAGAGAGAGATATAGATGGAAAGATAGATAGAGAGAGAGAGAGAGATAGATAGATGATGATGATCAGAGTGCATCAGTTGTACATTCTTGTCCACCAACCATTTAACCAGCCGGGACTTCACCCAGAGCAGCGATAGAATGGAACTGCACTCTCGGGGATCTTCACGTTGTCATAACTGGAACAAGAAGCAGAGAGTCAGCCCCCGACTGAGGGAAAGATGAGCGAATGGGGTCTAACCATCGCACTGTCCAATATAGGTCCAGTGCCAGGAAACCCTTTTTTGCCCTTTCCAAAATCTATCTTTCCTTCCTCCAGAATGTAAGAGTTTCCTTTCCCTATACTCCACTCACTGTCCCAGAATGGGGGTTGATACTATCAATCTAACACGCCTTATTCCCTTTCAGTTACTTGATATATGACAGTTGGTTGCTATTCAGCCCATCATAATCATACTAGCCCTCAGGAAAGTGACTCCTCAGCCCTCTGCCCCCTCTCCTAATTTCCCTGTAGCACTGCAACTTATTCCCTCTCACCTGCCCTTTAATACTCCATTGATTATTATGCCACTTGCCTCCACGAGTGGGAGTTCACAGGACCAATTCATCTACCAGCATATATTTGGGATGCGGAACACCAGGGGGAAACCGATCCAGGGAAGACCATGCAAATCCACACAGAAAGTGCAGATGTCAGGATCGAACTGGGATCCTTGTAGATGCAAGCACCAGCACTAACTCCGACATATTCTCACGTGCAATCAGTTTACCTGCTAAATCTGTACCACCCTTCCTTCAGATTTCCATCACCCATCCATCAGCCACTGCACCGAGTTTCAAGACAAACCGAGCTCCTCCAGGGCTGATCCAGGACGGTGTGGTTTACACACGGATCACCGGCATGGAGTCTGCAGCTGGGGGACAGGATGATGATCAGCGTTAAAGTAAGACTGAGCTAAGTTCACTCAAACCCCAGCCACATCCAACAACACAGGAGCACCGACAACCTCTGATTTAGAGCCAGTGATAAAAAGCAGCACAGAAACGATTCCGACAACCACCATATCAAGGATTTGGTTTATGTTTGGTATTGTCACGTAATATTTCATTCCAGCCTTTTGGCCATCTGGACTAATCGCAAATGCCTACAATAGGTCCATATCCTTCTGTGTCTTGCCTGTTCACATATCTGTGTAAATGAATCATAATTCCCATGATTGGTTCTGATTCTACCACCCTCTCTGGCTGCACATTCACCACTCTGTGTGGAAGAACTTTCTCCTTGGATTACCAAGCATTACAAGTCTAGCCAGTATAAAGGTCAACCAAATAAACACACCAATGATTCCTCCATCTTGCTTTCGCTGCCGCACACGTTATATTGAAAAAGGGACTGGGGAGACCAATGTGCCCAACTGGATGATGCCAGCTACTGGTGCAGGAAACCCATCATTTCCATTCCTCCCTCATTAGTTCCCTTCAGACCTGCAACTTATTCTCTTTCACACAGCCTATTCAATTCTCTTTTCATAGAATCATACTGCATGGAAACAGGGACTTCAGCCCAATCTGCCCACACTGGCCAGCATGTCCAAGCTACACTGGTCCCACCTGCTCACATTTGGCCCATATCAATTTATATTTAATATAAAGTACTTCATATAAATCTTGTACAGGTGTAAGCTGTATTGAAGGGAGCTGATTGGGCAAAGAGAAGCTGGCCATGCTGATTGAGTTATCTAGGACCAGAGCCAATCCTTTCAGGGGTGGGTAGGGAAAAGATCTAAATGGAGATGGAGGTATAATATTTGTAACTTTCTCCTGCAAATCAAATTAAAATTGGAGGAATAGTGGAAGCGAAGGTGGTTATCTAGTAACAAGATCATTATCAACTGGGTCAATGAGCCAAGCAACAGCAGATGGATTTTAATACAGATAAATGTGAGGTGTTGCATTTTGGTAAGACAAGCCAGGCAGGACTTACACAAAGAGACTGAGGGGTACAGGTACATAGTTCCAATGATGTGGTGATACAGGTTGACTGGGAAACAAAGAAGGTGGTGACACAAGACACTGCAGATGCTGGGATATAGAGCAAAAATACAAAGTACTGGACTGGTAATATATAAAATGGCGGCGCGCACGGGCGCAGCAGCTTTTGGCTCTCTGATGTGGTGTTGTTTGATTGTATATATAGTGAATGTTGTGTGTGTTAGAACCCGTTACCAAGCAAGATACGCCCACGTCTACAGTAAGGCGGTCTTGCTAAACATTGGACTGCGGTGCCAGACCGCTGTTACGAGCACTTTCCACCGAGCTCATGACATCCCTCAGAACATAGCGAGGCTTCCGGGATCTACCTGGATTGCGGCCGTTCCAGGAAGGCGGCGCAGGCGGCGTTGTGAGCGCAGGAGGAAGCGCGGTTGTCGAGCAGGCCTACCAGCTCGTCTGAGGAAACAGCCACACAAGCCACCGGTACCGAGCATCTTCCTCTCCAACGCCAGGTCCATCGTCCACAAAACAGACGAAGTGGAGCTGCTAATCGTTGGAAACTCCAACATCCGCGACTGTTGTGTGATGATCATAATGGAGACTTGGCTACATCCGCTAATCCCGTACGCAGCAGTACAGTTAGGGGGGCGCTCTATCCACCGGCAGGACAGAAACGGCGACTCTGGTAAGAGCAGAGGAGGGGGTCTGTGTATTTACGTGCACAATGATTGGTGCACTAACAGTAACATCATATACAGCCACTGCTCTCCTATTTGGAAGCAATGACTGTTAAGTGCAGACCCTTCTATCTGCCGCGTGAGTTCACTTTAGTACTCATTACAGCGGTTTACATACCGCCAGATGCTAACGCCAGCATAGCTCTCACCCTGCTGCATGACACTGTAAACAAACAGCAACAGGCTCACCCTGAAGGAGTGCATGTCATTGCTGGGGACTTTAATAAAACTTGCTTAAGGACAGTACTCCCCAAATTAGTGCAGTATGTATAGTGTGCCACCAGGGGGGGCAAACACACTGGACCATGTTTTTTCTAACTTAAAGCACGCTTACAGAGCAATACCTCTCCCACATCTGGGTCTCTCAGACCACCTTTCACTGCTCCTGATCCCAGCATACATCCCACTCAGGAGGCAAACTAAGACAGACACAAAGGTTATAAGAACCTGGCCATCAGGAGCATTCACAGAGCTTCAGGACTGCTTTGCACGCACAGAATGGACTATATTTGAACACCAGGACCTAGAGGAATATACGGAAACTGTTCTGTCCTATATAAAAAGCTGGACTGATAATGTGACTGTTAACAAACACATCCGGGTATATCCCAACCGCAAACCCTGGATGACTAGAGAGGTTCAATGTCTTTTGGAAGCGCGCTACTCTGCCCTCACGTCTGGAGACAGAGCACAATACAGCGCGGCAAGGGCTGAGCTGAGGAGAGGCTTCAAAGCAGCCAAGGAGGATTACAAGAGGAAAATAGAGGACCATCTAACAGAACAACCCACGACAGGTGTGGCAGGGCTTACAGCAGATAACCAACTACAAGGGCAAAACATCTGTGATCTCCAGCTGTGATCTGTGATGTTACTGTTAGTGCACCAATCACTGGCAAAGGAGCTAAATCATTTCTTTGCACGTTTTGAGACTGCAGTGCCACACACAGCCATCCTGCCCCCACCATCTATCACACCTAACACGCTCACCTTACAGGAACACCAAGTGAGACGTGTACTAAAGATGGTGGATCCAAATAAAGCAGCAGGACCTGATGGAGTACATGGCAAAGTGCTGAAAGCTTGTGCTGACCAGCTTTCAGAGGTCCTCACAAAGATCTTTAACATCTCCCTGACACAAGCCACCGTCCCATCCTGCTTAAAATCGGCTACTATTATCCCTGTCCCCAAAAAACCTGCTGTCAGTAGTCTAAATGACTATAGACCAATAGCCCTCACATCTGTTGTGATGAAATGTTTTGAAAAGCTTGTGGCACAACACATCAACGCCATCCTTCCTCCCAGCTTTGACCCTCATCAGTTTGCCTATCGAGCAAACAGATCTACAGAAGACGCCATCAATACTGCCCTCTACACTGCACTGAGCCACCTGGAGCGCCCGGGGACCTATGTAAGAATGCTCTTCATAGACTACAGCTCGGCATTCAATACGATCATCCCAGGCATACTAGTGGACAAGCTGTACAATAACCTGGGTTTCTCCCCATCCATCTGTGCCTGGATAAGATACATCCTCACAAATCGCCCACAATCTGTTAAGATCGGCCCCCACAGCTCCTCCACCATTACGCTTAGCATTGGCTCCCCGTAGGGCTGTGTGCTGAGCCCCATCCTCTATGCTCTGTACACACACGACTGCACTCCTATCCACCCCTCCAATTCTATCATCAAATTTGCAGACGACACAACTGTGGTCGGTCTGATCACTGGAGGGGATGAGTCTGGGTACAGAGACGAGGTCCGTGCTCTGTCCGGATGGTGCGAGGCAAATAATCTAGCACTAAACACGAGCAAGACAAAATAAATAGTGCTGGACTTCAGGAAACAAAGAGCGGCTTCCACCCCACTTCATATAAATGGGGAGGAAGTGGAGAGGGTCTCCACCTTCAAGTTTCTAGGGACCACCATCTCCCAGGACCTCACCTGAACTGCAAATACCAAGGCGGTAGTGAAAAAGTCACAGCAGAGACTGCATTTCCTAAGATTACTTCGGAAAAACAGACTGAAGGAGAATCTGCTGGTGACCTTCTACCGTTCCACCATCGAGAGCGTACTGGCATACTGCACCACTGTGTGGTATGCTGGCTGCTCGGCTGCAGACCAGAAGGCCCTCCAAAAGGTCATCAGGACAGCAGAGAAAATCATCGGCTGTCCACTACCCTCTCTGAAGAACATCATAGCTCGCGCTGTCTGAACAGGGCCAGAGTCATAATCAAGGACAACACTCACCCGGGACACGAATTGTTTATTCTCCTGCCCTCTGGGAGGCGCTATAGGAGCCTAAGGGCCAGGACAAATCGACTCAAGAACAGTTTCTTTCCCTGGGCAATAAGAACAGTGAACGGAAGCACATGATCGGCTACTATCATTTTCAAAAAAGAAACTTTATTTTAAAAAAATTTAAGTGTTTAACCCACTCATTATTTATTAGGATTTTAAATCGGTTTTTATATGATACCGGCATTTGTTATGTTGGTTCGTATGTCTATGCAATTGTCTCTGCACTGTCGCACTGTTATCAGTTGTAGCATTTCGAATTTCGTTGTACCTTGTGTACAATGACAATAAAGGCATATTTATTTTATTTAATTCAGTGGGCCAGGCAGCTTCTGTTGAATGAATGCAGACCTCCCAACATTTGATTGTACAAATTCATAATTTTGATGTCCAAAATTCAGAATTTTACATCAAAATTCATAATATGGCGCGTAATGCAACTTTTCAGCGAAAGAAAGTATGCACGCCAAATGAGCGTACGTGTGCAACACGACTATTTTTTCCAACAGTCTGTAGTTCTTGGACTACATGTAGAATTTCAGGCCTATCACGAGTATATTCTACTATTATAGAAAGGTTATTGAACGGAAATACATTTTACAACAAAGAAAAAATTGTTTTGTTTCGTTTTTTCTATTTTGCTTTTTCCTTACACATCCCAATTCTCTTGGTATTGAATAAAAGAATAATGGTCATAAAATGTATGACTAAGTTATGAAGAAAGAGTTTCATTTAAAAAACAGCACATACCTAATTTAATTAAAGATATACTTGCTCCAGTGGTCTTCAACAGCAAATCACAACGGTCCATGTCCCCCCCAACCCTACTCCCCCCACCCCCATCTCCCCACCCCTCCTCGCCTCTCCCCCCAAATCCACTCCCCGACCCCTCCTGCCGCACTGCCCGCCCAACCCCACTCTCCCCCAACCCCCCCCGCCCCCACTCCCTCTCCCACTACACTGGCCCCCTCCCCCGCACCCCCCCCAATCCCCTCTCAACATCAACGGGTCTCATGCTCCGCAGCGAGGCAAGGCCAGCTGCGAGAGGCGAGGCGAGACCAGCGGCAAGAGGCGAGGTGAGGCCGAGTGAGTAGTGAGGTGAGGCGAGGCTAGCGCCGAGGCTGGGCCAGTGGCGAGGCGAGACCAGTGGCGAGGCCAGACCAGGCTAGCGGCGAGGCCAGGACAGGCTAGAGGCAAGGCCAGGCTAGAGGCGAGGTGAGTACAGCAGCGAGTACGGGCCAGCGGCGAGGCCAGGCCAGGCCAGATGCGAGGTGAGCGGTGGGGCGGGCTGTGGCGAGCGGCGGGACGTGGCGAGCGGCGAGGCATGTGTTTTGCGGAAAAATGTGAGCCAAAATCAGAATGGCGGGAATAAAATAAGAAAGTGGAAACATTCTGCCAAATTCGGAAGGGTTGGGAGGTCTGTGAATGGACAGATGACGATTTGGATGAGGCCCCTACAGACTGATTGGAAAGCTGTAAAAGAGGTGAGGGTGGGGGCGGGACAAAGCCTGGCAAGTGAAAGATGGATGCAGGTGAAGGGTGGGAGTTTGGCAGATGGAAGAAACACTCAGCAGATTGAGCAAAGAGAAATAGATTAAACGTTTCAAGTTAAGACACGATTCAAAAAGTGCAAGTTAAAACCTTTGCATATTGATGAACTATTTTAGAATGTGGAAAGACAGCAGTCAATTTCTAGAGTGCATCGCCCACAAACTGCAACAGGATGTCGAACAATAATGTGTTTAATGACAATAACAGGACAATACCACAAAGGCAGAACATGGCTGGGGAGTTCAGTAGAGCTCCTCTTCTTGAGCAAAGCTGCCTCGGCACTGTGTGGAAATCAGCCTAATGTCGATCTGGAGTCTCTGACGCACCAACCAGACACAGGGGATGGGAGTACCGAGGATGCTGGCAGCAATTCCAGAAGGGACAGGGGCAATAATGGTTGTGTGAACAAACTGAAGGGAGAGACATGGGTCTGCTGGGTGGACGAAGCAGGGACTAGGGCAGAAACAAAATGTTCCGTTGGCAAGTATTAATTGATATTAGTTTAATGCAGTGGAGATTCACTAGGATATTTTTAAGGCAGAGATAGATAGACGGATTCTTGATTAGCACGAGTGTCGGGGTTTATGGGGAGAAGGCAGAAAAACGTAGTTCAGAGGGAAGAATCGTTCAGCCATGATTGAATGGCAGAGTAAACTTGATGGTCCGGATGGCTTCATTCTGCTCTATCACTTATGAACTTGAATCAATGATAAGTCGCACCCTGGCCACTCCCTCTTTTAAATCAAGGACGAGTTGCACCCTCTTCCTCTTCTCTCCTCTCGTATCAGACAAAAGGTATAAAAATGTGAAAACGCACACCTCCAGATTCAGGGACAGTTTCTTCCCAGCTGTTATCAGGCAAGTGAACCATTCTACCACAACGAGAGAATAGTCCTGAACTACAATCTACCTCACTGGAAACCCTCGGGCCTTACTGGCTTTATCTTGCACTAAATGTTATTCACTTCATTCCCTCTACACTGTGGATGGCTCAATTGTAATCATGCGAAGGTATTTATTCACAAAATGCTGGAGTAACTCAGCAGGTCGGGCAGCATCTCGGGAGAGAAGGAATTGGTGACGTTTCGGGTCGAGACCCTTCTTCAATTGTAATCATGCATTGTCTTTCCGCTGATTATTTAACACTGTACTTCGGTACACATGACAATAAACTAAACTCAACGCAACTCAGAATGTTGCTTGGGCTTGAGGACTGAGTTATCGGGAGAGGTTGGATAGGTTGGGACTTTTTTCTTTGAAGCATTGGTGGCTGAGGAGTGACCTTATTGAGGTGCACAAGAACATGAGGGATACGGACAACACAGTCTTTTTTCCCCATGGGAGATCATTGTAAACCGAGAGGCCTTATCGTGAATTAAAATCCTAAATTGTGGTGAAGCCATATTTGAGGGTCTGAGAGAAGGACTCGCTCAAGTTGATCGGAGAAGATTGTTTGCAGGAAAAGGAACGTCAGGAAAGTGTGATGTTTTTAGTGTGCTGACAATAGATCAGGACATGCACGTCCTTGTTAGAGTGAAGGGCAAGACAGGCAAACATAAGAAACTTGGTGTTTGAGGGAAATTGAGGCTCTGGTCAAGGTTAAGAAGGAGGCATGGGACATGTTTTGGCAGCTTGGATCAAGTGCATCCCTGGAGGAGTTTTAAGAACTAAGGAGAAAATTAAAAAAGGATATCAGAAGGGCAAAAAGGGGCCAGGAGATATCTCTTGCAGATAGCATTAAGGACAAACCGAAGAGATTTTATAAATACACAAGACAAAAAAGGGTAACTGGAGAGAGTAGGACTCCTCTGGAATCAAAGTGGTCAATACTGTGTGGAGACACAGATGGCTAAGGTCCTCAATGAGTATTTCTCCTCTGTTTTTACAGAGGTGAAAGACAGGAGGACGGCAATCATTGAAAGTAAATTGAGAGCAATTTACCGTCAAATAGATGCTTAAGGTCCTAACCGGTGGTCAAAGTCCCGGACCGGATCAGATATACCTGAGAACACTGTGGGAAACCAGAGAGGAAATTGTGGAAGCCCTGACTGAAATGTATGAGTCATCATTAAATACAGGAGAGGTGCTGGAAGACTGGACAGTGGCAAACATTGTGCCTCCATTCACGAAAGGCTGCAGGGAAAAGGCTGGAAACTATAGACCAGTGACCTTAACACTTCTGTTAAGTTACTAGTGAGTATTCTGAATGCATTCAGATAGACAACGGCTGATTCGCGAGTCAGTATGGTTTTGTATGTGGGAGGTCGTGTCTCACAAATCTGAATGATTTATTTGAGGATGTGACCAAAAAGGATGATGAGGGCAAAGTTGTGGATGTTGTATCTATGAACTTCAGCAGAGCATTTGACAAGGTCCCACGTGGTAGGCTGGTCTGGAAGTTTAGATCACAAGGGATCCATGGATAGAAAGCTGAATTGATGGAAAATCGGCTTCATAGAAGGAAGCAAAGAGTTGCTGGTGGAAGTTTCTTTCTTGGACTGGAGGCCTGAGACTAGTGGTGTGCTTAAAGGATCGGTGCTGTGCCCATTACTGTTTGTCATTTGAATCAATTATTTGGAAGAGAACTTTCATTGCAATATTGCAGATGATACAAAAGTGGGCGGCATTGCAGATTGTGAAGATAGATGTCAAAAATTGCAGCTGGACCTTGATCGGTTTGACATGTGGGCGAAGGAATTAATACAGAGCAATGTGAGGTGGGGCATTTTGAGAAATCTAACATGAACTGGACCTACAGAGTGAATGGTAGGGCTCCAGGGAGTGTTGTGGAGCAAAGGCATCTAGGAGTGCAGGTGTATGATTCCTTGAAGGTGCAGCCACAGGTAGATAGGGCGGTCAAAAAGGCTTTTAGACAATAGACAATAGGTGTAGGAGGAGGCCATTTGGCCCTTCGAGCCAGCACCGCCATTCAATGTGATCATGGCTGATCATTCTCAATCAGTACCTGTTCCTGCTTTCTCCCCATACCCCCTGACTCTGCTATCCTTACGAGCTCTATCTAGCTCTCTCTTGAATGTATTCAGAGAATTGGCCCTCACTGCCTTCTGAGGCAGAGAATTCCACAGATTCACAACTCTCTGACTGAAAAAGATTTTCTTTATCAGAGTCCTAAGTGGCCTACCCCTTATTCTTAAACTAAGACCCCTGGTTCTGGAATCCCCAAAATTTGGATTTTTTTCCCTGCATCTAGCTTGTCCAATCCTTTAAGAATTTTATATATTTCCACAAGATCCCCTCTCAGCCTTCTAAATTCCAGTGAATATAAGCCCAGTCGATCCATTCTTTCATTATATGTCAGTCCCGCCATCACGGGAATTAACCTGGTGAACCGAAGTTGCACTCCCTCTATCGCAAGAATGTCCTTCCTCAAATTAGGAGACCAAAACTGCACACAATATTCCAGGTGTGGACTCACCAGAGCCCAGTGTAACTGCAGTAGGACCTCCTTGCTCCTAATCTCAAATCCTCTTGCTATGAAGTCCAACATGACAGTTGCTTTCTTCACTGCCTGCTTTACCTGCATACCTACTTTCAGTGACTGGTGTACAAGAACATCCTGGTCTAGTTGCCCCTCCCCTTTTCCTAATCTGACAACATTCAGATAATAATGTACCTTCTTGTTCTTGCCACCAAAGTGGATAACCTCTCATTTATCCATATTATACTGCATCTGCCCACTCACCCAACCTATCCAACTCAACCTGCAGCCTCATAGCATCCTCCTCGCAGCTCACACTGCCAACCAGCTTTGTGTCATCCACAAACTTGGGGATATTACATTTAATTCCTTTGTCTAAATCGTTAATATATACTAGAGCGAGTGGACCTGTTGGGTCTAAACCTCTCCTGCATTGGTGCAGCACCCTCTCCTCCCCCCTCCACCTCCCCTTCTCCTCCCAAGGTAGAGGAGAAGAGGGACAGGGAGGGGAGGGGAGG
Source organism: Rhinoraja longicauda (assembly GCF_053455715.1). NCBI lineage: Eukaryota > Metazoa > Chordata > Chondrichthyes > Rajiformes > Arhynchobatidae > Rhinoraja > Rhinoraja longicauda. The sequence goes on along the minus strand of NC_135960.1, from coordinate 74,919,664 downwards.
AGAAGGAGGGGAGGCGGAGAGGGGAGGATAGGATGGGGAGGGAGAGGGGAGGAAAGCAGGGAGGGTGGAAGGGGGAGGGGGGGAGTGCTGCACCAATAGAGGAGAGGTTTGGGCCCATCGGGTCCACTTGGTCTAGTAATCAATACATTTCTTAAAACATGGGTGCCATCACTGCTCTATTCCATTTCTCTAATTTTACGCTTTGGTTGCGGTTCCCTAACACCACATTCGCACAATCCACATCCCTATTTACACCACGAGGCAGAGGCCCGCGGCGCCATTACTGCCACCATGTGCAGTACCGCTCCTCACCGCCTCCCAGGGGCCGCCGACTGCCGAGGCCTACCTGAGGCCGTCACCACCGACCTCCACCGCCTCCCCGGGGCCGCTGCCGCCGACCTCCACCGCCTCCCCGGGGCCGCTGCCGCCGACGCCGACCACCGCCTCCCCGGGGCCGCTGCCGCCGACCTCCACCGCCTCCCCGGGGCCGCTGCCGTCGACCTCCACCGCCTCCCCGGGGCCGCTGCCGCCGACGCCGACCACCGCCTCCCCGGGGCCGCTGCCGCCGACCTCCACCGCCTCCCCGGGGCCGCTGCCGTCGACCTCCACCGCCTCCCCGGGGCCGCTGCCGCCGACGCCGACCACCGCCTCCCCGGGGCCGCTGCCGCCGACGCCGACCACCGCCTCCCCGGGGCCGCTGCCGCCGACGCCGACCACCGCCTCCCCGGGGCCGCTGCCGCCGACCACCGCCTCCCCGGGGCCGCTGATTGCCGAGACTCACCTGAGGCTGCCGCCGCCGACCTCCACCGCCTCCCCGGGGCCGCTGATTGCCGAGACTCACCTGAGGCTGCCGCCGCCGCCGACCTCCACCGCCTCCCCGGGGCCGCTGCCGTCGACCTCCACCGCCTCCCCGGGGCCGCCGCCGCCGACCTCCACCGCCTCCCCGGGGCCGTTGCCGACGACGACCGAGGCCTCTGCACCGCCGCTGCCGCCCACGTCCTTCCCGACCCCTTCACCGCCGCCCACGCCCTCCCCGGCCATCCGCTGACCGAGCCGACCATCACTTACCCGGACTCCAGGTCCCCGCGGGCCTCCCCCAGCGACCGTGCGGACCCGCGCCGCTCCACCGCCCAGCAGCAGGTCACAGCCGTCGCTGTACCCGGCCCCCGGGACCAACAACAGGCTGCAGCTCCACCCGGCCCACACACACCGCGCTGGGCCCACAGCCCCACCCCCACCAGGCAGAGCCCTTCAGCACTGCCGGGTCCTACTGCCCACCCTCTACTACAGGTAACTGCCCGGCCCACACACACCGCGCTGGGCCCACACACACCGGGCTGGGCCCACACACACCGGGCTGGGCCCACACACACCGGGCTGGGCCCACACACACCGGGCTGGGCCCACACACACCGCGCTGGGCCCACACACACCGCGCTGGGCCCACACACACCGCGCTGGGCCCACACACACCGCGCTGGGCCCACACACACCGCGCTGGGCCCACACACACCGCGCTGGGCCCACACACACCGGGCTGGGCCCACACACACCGGGCTGGGCCCACACACACCGCGCTGGGCCCACACACACCGGGCTGGGCCCACACACACCGGGCTGGGCCCACACACACCGGGCTGGGCCCACACACACCGGGCTGGGCCCACACACACCGGGCTGGGCCCACACACACCGGGCTGGGCCCACACACACCGCGCTGGGCCCACAGCCCCCACCAGGCAGAGCCCCTCAGCACTGCTGGGTCCTACTGCCCACCCCCTACTACAGGTAACTGCCCGGCCCACACACACGGCGCTGGGCCCACAGCCCCCCCCCCCCCCCCACCAGGCAGAGTCCCTCAGCACCGCTGGGTCCTACTGCTCACCCCCTACTACAGGTAACTGCAGCAGGGGCTCCACTGGGTCTCCCCCTTCCCCCTGCAGCCAGTTGACCCCAAATGCTCCCCACATCGGTCCTCATGCCCCCCTCTGCCCTGCTAATGCACCACCCCCCCACCATACATCCCCTCCACCTGCCCCCCTGCCTCCATCCGACCCCAACCCCCACCATTGCCGGGTGCTCACCATCCCCCCTTACCTCCCCCTTTCAGACACCGAACGGTTGGTCCTCAGCAGAGGCCTTACCTTTGTTCCCCTCCGCCCCCACATCAACGAGTTCCGCGTCCGCCATGACGTGGAGCTCTTCTTCCGCCGCCTCCGCCTCCGAGCCTTTTACCATGGCAAGGAGTCCCGACCCCCCACTGATGACCCCTTCTCCCGTCTCCAATGGACCCCCCCCTCTTGGACCCCCCCCGTGTGGCCAACGACCCTCACTAGAACTTTTTATCTCAAACTGCCGGCGTGACATCAGCCGCCTCAAATTCTCCACTCCCCTGACTAACTCCAACCTCTCCCCTCCTGAACGTGCAGCCCTCCACTCACTCCGCAACAACCCGGACATAATAATTAAACCCGCTGACAAGGGAGGGGCTGTGGTAGTCTGGCATGCTGACCTCTACCGCACCGAGGCCAGACGACAACTATCAGACACCTCTTCCTACCTATCCCTGGACCATGACCCCACCGATAAACACCAGACCTTTATCAGCAGCACCATCACCGACCTCATCACCTCCGGCGATCTACCCCCCAGTGCCTTCAATTTCATAGTTCTCCAGCCCCGCACGGCCCGATTCTACCTCCTACCCAAACTCCACAAACACAACTGTCCCGGCAGACCCATTGTCTCTGCCTGCTCATGCCCCACCGAACTTATCTCTACCTACCTCGACTCCATCCTATACCCCCTGGTTAAATCCCACCCCACCTACGTCCAAGACACCTCACACGCTCTCCATCTCCTGGATAACTTCCGGTTCCCAGGCCCCCACTCCCTCAGCTTCACCATGGATGTCCTGTCACTCTACACTTCCATCCCCCACAAGGATGGTCTCGAAGCCCTCCGTTTCTTCCTCGACCGTAGAACCAGCCAATCCCCATCGACCAACACTCTCCTCCGCCTAGCAGATCTGGTTCTTACCCTCAACAACTTCTCCTTTGACTCCTCCCACTTCCTCCAAACCAGAGGCCTAGCTATGGGCACTCGCATGGGCCCTAGCTACGCCTGCCTCTTTGTCGGGTACGTCGAATAATCCCTGTTCCAGACGTACACTGGCCCCATCCCCGAACTCTACCTCCGCTACATCGACGACTGCATTGGTGCTACCTCTTGCACCCATGCATAACTCACTGACTTCATACACTTCACCTCCAATTTCCATCCAGCCCTTAAATATACCTGGACTATCTCTGACATCTCCCTCCCGTTTCTGGACCTCACCATCTCCATCACAGGAGACAGACTAGTGACGGACATTTACTACAAACCCACTGACTCGCACAGCTATCTGGACTACACTTCTTCCCACCCGTTCCCCTGCAAAAAGTCTATCCCCTACTCCCAACTCCTCCGTCTACGCCGCATCTGCGCCCGGGATGAGATGTTTCACACTAGGGCTTCCGAGATGTCCTCATTCTTCAGAAAACAGGGCTTCCCCTCCTCCATTATAGATGAGGCTCTCACTAGGGTCTCTTCTACATCCCGCAGCTCCGCTCTTGCTCCCCCTCCCCCCACTCGCAACAAGGACAGGATCCCCCTCTTCCTCACCTTCCACCCCACCAGCCAGCGGATCCAACATATCATACACCAACATTTCTGTCACCTAAAACGGGACCCCACCACTGGCCATATCTTCCCATCCCCTCCCCTCTCTGCGTTCCGCAGAGACCGTTCCCTCCGTAACTCCCTGGTCCACTCGTCCCTTCCTACCCAAACCACCTCAACCCCGGGCGCTTTCCCCTGCAACCCCACGAGATGCAACACCTGTCCCTTTACCTCCCCCCTCAACTCCATCAAATGACCCAAACAGTCTTTCGAGGTGAGACAGAGGTTCACCTGCACCTCCTCCAACCTCATCTATTGCATCCGCTGCTCTAGATGTCAACTTGTTTATATCGGCGAAACCAAGCGCAGGCTCGGCGATCGCTTCGCTGAACACCTGCGCTCGGTCCGCATTAACAAAACTGATCTCCCGGTGGCCCAGCACTTTTACTCCCCCTCCCATTCCCAGTCTGACCTCTCTGTCATGGGCCTCCTCCAGTGCCATAGTGAGGCCCGCCGGAAATTGGAGGAGCAGCACCTCATATTTCGCCTGGGCAGTTTGCAGCCCGGTGGTATGAACGTCGACTTCTCCAACTTCAGATACCTCCTCTGTCCCTCCCTTCCCCTCCTCCTTCCCAGATCTCCCTCTATCTTCCTGTCTCCACCTATATCCTTCCTTTGTCCCACCCCCGACATCAGTCTGAAGAAGGGTCTCGACCCGAAACGTTACCCATTCCTTCTCTCCCGAGATGCTGCCTGACCTGCTGAGTTACTCCAGCATTTTGTGAATAAATCGATTTGTACCAGCATCTGCAGTTATTTTCTTATATCACTAGTTATTAGCCGGGGTGGGAGCTGCTTTACATCCTCGTCGTCCACCCTGGGTAGTTCTACAGAACTGGCAAAATGTGCAGCAAAGCTTCAACTACGGTTCTCTGAAGCACCAATTGCCACTTTTGATTGTTGTAGTTGACATACGAAACAAGTAATTAGCCCTCACCATTTCTTCCCCGACAATACCGTTGTCTTAAGCTGAGAGGGGAGAGATTTAAGAGGGACTTAGCGACAACCTTTTCAGGCAGAGGGTAGTCAGTATCTGGAATGAGCTGCCAGAGGAAGCTATGGAAGGGAATAGTAAAAAGGCCTTTAAAAGACATTTAGACAGATATACGAGTAGGAAGAGCTTAGAGGGCTTTGGGCCAAATACAGGCAAACTGGCCACTATACCTACTTGATCGGCGTGGACAAGGTGGGTGAAGGGCCTGTTCCTGTACCGTACACCTCTGGAAATAAAGACAATGAACTGGGGCCACAGTTAGATGTGAGATTAAGGCAGTGGTCATGTCTTAGTGTTGGGAGGAGAAGCTGCTGATCTTTGCCAGATACAGGTTTCATAGGAGACCTAAAATACAAAGATGCCCAGGCACTGATGATTGGGAATTTCAACAGCATTTTCACCAACTGGGATACCACTGCATGGAAGGGGAGAGATGCAGAAGTATTCTCAGAGTACACTGAGGAGGAAATATAGAACATAAAACAGTACAGCACGGAAACAGGCCATTCAGCCCACAATGTCTGTGTCAAACATAATCCCAAATTAGGCTAATCTTCTCTGTCTGCACATGACCTATATGCCTCCATTACTTGCCTATCCATATGCATCTAAAAGCTTCTTAAACACCACTATCGTATCTGCCTCCACTGCATTGCATTCCACATACCCACCAGCCTCTATGTAAACAAATACTTGCCCTGCATATCATTTTTAAATTTTGCCCGTATCAATTTAAAACTATGCTCTCCGGACCTTAACATTTCAATTCTGGTCAAAAGGTTATCACCACTCAATTTACAACAGCAGCTTGTAGGCAATACAAAGCAGGGGGAGTCAATCATGGAGAACAGAGAGATGACTTGGAACAAATATGTTCCCATTAAAGAATTGGAGACTCTACTCCAAGAGGCACACAGATCTCGAGGAAAGCATGGGGTTGGCCAAAGCAAAAATATGGGGGATTTAGGATAGATACCAAGAGCCGAAAAAGTAGATACGATGAGGAGGTGCAGAGGATGTTAGGTTTACAAGGTCAACCAGGAAGACACATGGGTGAAGAACACTGACATATAAGCAACAAAAGCACTTGAGATGTTGTGTAAAGTATGGAGAATGAAAAAATGGAAAGAAAATAGAGAGCTGTGTCGTTGTCCAGACAACAGCCTGTATTTGGAGGAAGTGTCCAGTTCTAAACAAACCTCTTTTTTAGTTTAGTTTAGAGATACCGCGCTGAAATACACCCTTTGGTTCACCGAGTCCATACCTGACCAGCGATCCCTGCACACGAACACTATCCTACACATTAGGGACAATTTACAATTATACCAAGCCAATTAGCCGACAAACCTCGACATGTTTGGCGTGTGAGAGGAAACCAAAGCACCCGTAGAAAACCCACGCAGGTCACGGGGAGAACGTACAAACTCCATGCAGACAGCAGCCAGAGTCAGGTTCGAACCCGGGTATCTAACGCTGTGAGGCAGCAATTCTACCGCTGCACTACCATACCACCCTTTGCACTGGTCTTTCACAGAAGAGGGCAGTGATATCAGCTGTGGTGTTGAGGTGGTGAAAGTGAAATAATGTGCAAGAACGGAGCTGATAGCGATATCAGTTTTGTAGAATCTTTAATTTAAACAGCCCATCACACTTATACAGAGTAGAGAGATTGGCGGAGAAGTTGCATCAGCTGAATAAGTGGAAAGCAAAGTTGCCTGCTCCTTCATATCAATATTGCTGCCTTTTCAAACTTGCTGTCTCCACTCTTTTTAATCCCTGTTCTAATATTCTGTATCAAATTTTCATTGGTCATGTCCCATTTGCACTGAATAGTTACATTGCTATTGCTCCTCTACATACAATATATAATTCCCAATTCTTTTTGCCGTACACAACACACAGTTTACCCCTGTTAGAAATTACTCACTCAGAGAACCCAGGATCAGTAGCAGAACCCTCATTTCACCAGGTGACATTCTGCAAATGAAAGCACTGAATTGAAATCAGAGAGAAACGAGGTACAAGATCTCCCTCTCAGCGTTGTACAGAAAAAATCAATTACAATCAATTAACATGAGGTAAGATTCTGAGATTGATCAAGTGGTGATGTCTTCTTACCTGATTCTGCAGAGGTGCTGCTGCCTGGGATGGAGGGAGATGAGACCACCTGCAACCTCCTCAGTCCCGGTGACTCTACCGTGAGTGTTGACAGACTCAGGGACAGCTCACCGACTACCTTCCACATCCGCTTCCCGAGTGAATAACTGCAGGGCTGGATAACAGTGCAGCCGATGTGGGTTTGGGGAAAACATGCAAAGAAGACAAACCAACACCTATTCTGGGTCTGTGGAATGAAGAGTCCATTGTTTCCAGTCAACTTCCTCTAACAACTACAGATCAGTGAAGGGTCAGCACTGAGCAATGGGTTGCAATTGTAACAGACAAATGTATTAGAGAGGAAATGCACTGTAGGTCCTGTATAAATCCTGCCTAATGACCAGCTGACCATTATTACACAGATGGCCATACTGGAACAGAAATAGACATAAGTATTAACAGAGGGAGTAGTTGTAGGATAAAAGCTGCCAGTGGACTGTGTATTGGAAATGTAATGGACAGAGCAGGCTAGAGAGGAAGTAGCCACAGAATAATCCATGCCACGTCCGTATGTGACACTGAGCTGTGTATATGGGAACTGGAACAGAGATGAAATTGCAGAGAATTTTATCAGATTTATCGTCCACTCCAGCATCATCCCACATGGCAGCATTGAGCTGTGTGGTGGATCTACAGTGAACAGAGAGGGCTGCAAAAGGAAACTGGCAGGATCATTCCTGTTGTACTAAAACATGTCGCATTGGGTATTGGTGTCTGTGCTCTGGTCCCAGAACAGACAGTAAACAGTACATTGGCAGCTGAAGCATCACTATGGCATGCAAACAGGCTATTTGGCCCAACTCCCGTTTGCCTCTGCCTGACCATAATTATCCCTCTAATCCTTTCCGATCCATGAACCTGTCCAAAAGCCTTTTAAATGTCATAATTGTTTCACTCAGGTGAATAAATGGAACATGCTGCCAGTGGATGTAGTTGAAGCTGGGACTATAACAGCATTAAAAATACACTTATGTATATAAACATGTACTGCAGCAGAAACATGCCTTACCTTTATGTTTAAAGTGCCTTTAGGTGCCTAAAAGTGACATTGTTGTTGATGTGCCTTGTTATGTTATGTTATATTATGTTATGTTAAATGTTTTTCGTATGCTATTCGGAAAAAGCAATAAAAATAATATTTTATAAAAAAGACACTTGGACAGGAACATGGAAAGGTTTGGAAGGAAATGGGCCAAGCGTGGGCAAATGAGACTACTTAAACTAGGGGATCTGAGCCGACGTTAATGAATTGGGACAAATGATTTTTTCCCTCCCGCATGACTACACATGATCTTTATCCCTCCATTCACTGCAGGTCCATGAGCTTATCTATAAACCTCTCCGATGCCACTATTATATCTGCTTCTTCACCACCCATGGCAGGATGTTCCAGGCACCCATCACCCTGTGTAAAAAAACTAAACCTACACATCGCCTTTAAATTTTGTCTCTCTCGCCTTAAAGATATTCCTTCTAGTGTTTAACAATTTCGTATTGGAAAAGAAAGTCTAACTGACTAGTCTCTCGATACCTCTCGTAACTTTATATACTTCTATCAGCTATCCTCTCTTTGTAGGTAATAGTCCATAATCCAGGCAAACATTAAACCCATGGCTTGAGTCAGCCTACAGAGGCCTCCAACCTCTGTCTTGGTAAAATGAATGCAACCATCAATCTTATCTATGCCCCTCGTGATTTAATAAACCTCGATTAGGTCACCCCTCAGCCTCCTTCACTCCAAAAAAGAAACAGCCCCCACGCTTCCAGGCTCTCCTCACTACTTGAGCACTCCTGTCCTGGCAACATCCTTCTGCAGCCTCTCTATCTCAATCACAGACTTCCAATAGCATGGTGACCAGAAATGCACACTATACTCGAGGTGCAGTCTCACCAATGTTCTATCCAGATGTAATGCGATGTAATGCGATGTCCTAACCCTTGTCATTTACAGTGTTACTCTCCTGGGCCCTGTCATTTACTGTCAATGTCCTGTCCAACAAAGACAATGACGCCATATGCCTTCTTCACCACTTTGTCTACCCAAAGTACCATATTCAAGAAAGTATGTATTTGTCCCCTAGGTTCCCTGAAAGTGGTGCAAAGCTGCAAAGAGTGCAGAGAAGATTTATGAGAATGTTGCCAGGATTTGAGAGTTTGAGCTATAAGGAAAGGTTGGCTCAGCTAGGACCTTATTCCAAGGAGCGCAGGAGGCTGAGGGTTGATCGCATAGATATGTTTAAAATCACGAGGGGGTGATGGGGTGAATGCGCTGTCTTTTATCCACAGCAGGGGCATGAAGTACCAGAGAACATGTTTAAAGTGAGAAGAAAAAGATTTAATAGGAACTTGAAAGGCAACATTTTCACTCAGTGATATTTGGAACGAGCTGCCAGAGGAGATACTTGAGGTCGGTACGATAACATTTAAAAGACATTTGGACAGGAAAAGTTTAGAATAAGTGACACTGTAAGTGACAGGGACACGAGAGTAAGTAACATTGTAAATGACAGGGCATATGAGAGTAAATAACAATGTAAATGACAAGGTCCAGGGGAGTTACACTGCAAAAGACAGAGCGGAGGAGTGTAGCACTGTAAATGACAGGGTCCAGGGGAGTAACACTGTAAATGACAGGGCCCAGGGGTGTAACACTGTAAATGACAGGGCACAAGAGAGTAACACTTTAAATGACAGGGCCCAGGAGTGTGTAGCACTGTAAATGACAGGGCCCAGGAGAGTAACACTGTAAATGTCAGATCCCAGGAGTGCAAGTAACACTGTAAATGACAGGGCCCAGGAGAGTAACACTGTAAATGACAGGTCCCAGGAGTGTAAGTAACACTGTAAATGACAGGGCCCAGGAGTGTAAGTAACACTGTAAATGACAGGGCCCAGGAGAGTAACACTGTAAATGACAGGGCCCAGGAGAGTAACACTGTAAATGACAGGGCACAGGAGAGTAAGTAACACTGTAAAGACAGGGCCCAGGAGAGTAAGTAACACTGTAAATGACAGGGCCCGGGAGAGTAAGTAACACTGTAAATGACAGGGCTAGGCGAATTCCCTTTCGGGAAGTCTGACTACCAATAAGACATTTCTCACCGCTTGTCTGAGTTAAATTGCATCTGCCATTCCTTTGCCCACGTTCCCAACTGATCTGGATTCTGTTGTAACCTTCAATAATAGTGTTCACTGTCCACCTCACCAATAATTTTAGTATCTTCCACAAGCTCTTGTCACTGCCATTCTTGTCCAAATTGTGAATATATTAGCAGGGAACCTAGCACTAGTCCCTGCTACATTCCAATGGTCACACAATCTCAATCTGAAAAATAACCCTCCACTACCCCCTGTGACTCTGATCACCGACCCACTGTCCAGCTCACCCTGGATCCCATATGATCTCATCTTCATGACCGATCTACCGTATGTTATTGAGTAAAAGTTCAATTTTCCGTATATAGACTGGGAATCACATTCTGTTAAAGGGCTGGATGGTTTGAAGTTTGTAAAATGTGTGCAGGATAGTTTTTTGCAGCAATACGTAGAGGTACCTACCAGAGAAGGAGCAGTGTTGGACCTCCTGTTGGGAAATGAGACGGGTCAGGTGACGGAGGTATGTGTTGAGGAGCACTTTGGGTCTAGTGATCACAATGCCATTAGTTTCAATATAATTATGGAGAAGGTCAAATCTGGACCAAGGGTTGAGATTTTGGATTGGAGAAAGGCTAATTTTGAGGAGATGAGAAAGGATTTAAAAGGAGTGAAATGGAATTTTTTGTTTTATGAAAAGGATATAATAGAGAAATGGAGGATATTTAAAGGTGAAATTTTGAGAGTACAGAGTCTTTATGTCCCTGTTCGGTGGAAAGGAAAGAATAATAATTTGAAAGAGCCGTGGTTTTCCAGGGAAATTGGACATTTGGTTCGGAAAAAGAGGGAGATATACAATAAATATAAGTGGCAAGGAGTAAATGAGGTTCTTGAGGAATATAAAGAATGTAAAAAGAATCTTAAGAAGGAAATTAGAAAAGCGAAAAAAAGATAAGAGGTTGCTTTGGCAAGTAAAGTAAAAATAAATCCCAAGGGGTTCTACAGATATGTCAATAGCAAAAGGATAGCGAGGGATAAAATTGGTCCATTAGAGAGTCAGAGTGGACAGCTATGTGCTGAGCCGGAAGAAATGGGGGAGATGTTAAACAATTTATTTTCTTCGGTATTCACCGAGGAGAAGGATATTGAATTATGTGAGGTAAGCGAAACAAGTAGAGTAGTGATGGAAATTATGAGGATTAAAGAAGAGGAGGTACGGACATATAATTAAATGCGCGTAGTATAAAAAATAAAGTGGATGAGCTTGAGGCTCAGTTAGTCATGGGCAAGTATGATGTTGTAGGGATCACTGAGACATGGCTACAAGAGGACCAGGGCTGGGAACTGAATATTCAGGGGTACACAACGTATAGAAAAGACAGACAGGTGGGCAGAGGGGGTGGGGTTGCTCTGATGGTAAGGAATGATATTCATTCCCTTGCAAGGGGTGACATAGAATCAGGAGATGTTGAATCAGTATGGATAGAAATGAGAAATTGTAAGGGTAAAAAGACCCTAATGGGAGTTATCTATAGGCCCCCAAACAGTAGCCTCGACTTAGGGTGCAAGTTAAATCAGGAGATAAAATTGGCGTGTCAAAAATGTAATGCTACGGTGGTTATGGGAGATTTCAACATGCAGGTAGACTGGGAAAATCAGGTTGGAAATGGACCCCAGGAAAGAGAGTTTGTAGAGTGCCTTCGAGATGGATTCTTAGAACAGCTTGTACTGGAGCCTACCAGGGAGAAGGCAATTCTGGATTTAGTGTTGTGTAATGATCCTGATCTGATAAGGGGACTAGAGGTAAAAGAGCCATTAGGAGGCAGTGATCACAACATGATAAGTTTTACTCTGCAAATGGAAAGGCAGAAGGGAAAATCGGAAGTGTCGGTATTACAGTATAGCAAAGGGGATTACAGAGGCATGAGGCGGGAGCTGGCCAAAATTGATTGGAAGGAGGCCCTAGCAGGGAAGACGGTAGAACAGCAATGGCAGGTATTCCTGGGAATAATGCAGAGGTTGCAGGATCAATTTATTCCAAAGAGGTGGAAAGACTCTAAGGGGAGTAAGAGACACCTGTGGCTGACAAGGGAAGTCAGGGACAGCATAAAAATTAAGGAGAGGAAGTATAACATAGCAAAGAAGAGTGGGAAGACAGAGGATTGGGACTCTTTTAAAGAGCAACAAAAGTTAACTAAAAAGGCAATACGAGGAGAAAAGATGAGGTACGAGGGTAAACTAGCCAATAATATAAAGGAGGATAGCAAAAGTTTTTTTAGGTACGTGAAGAGGAAAAAAATAGTCAAGGCAAATGTGGGTCCCTTGAAGACAGAAGCAGGGGAATTTATTATGGGGAACAAAGAAATGGCAGACGAGTTAAACCGTTACTTTGGATCTGTCTTCACTGAGGAAGATACACACAATCTCCCAAATGTTCTAGGGGCTGGAGAACCTAGGGTGATGGAGGAACTGAAGGAAATCCACATTAGGCAGGAAATGGTTTTGGGTAGACTGATGGGACTGAAGGCTGATAAATCCCCAGGGCCTGATGGTCTGCATCCCAGAGTACTTAAGGAGGTGGCTCTAGAAATAGTGGAAGCATTGGAGATCATTTTTCAATGTTCTATAGATTCAGGATCAGTTCCTGTGGATTGGAGAATAGCAAATGTTATCCCACTTTTTAAGAAAGGAGGGAGAGAGAAAATGGGTAATTATAGACCAGTTAGTCTGACATCAGTGGTGGGGAAAATGCTGGAGTCAATTATAAAAGACGAAATTGCTGAGCATTTGGATAGCAGTAACGGGATCGTTCCGAGTCAGCATGGATTTACGAAGGGGAAATCATGCTTGACAAATCTACTGGAATTTTTTGAGGATGTAACTAGGAAAATTGACAAGGGAGAGTCAGTGGATGTGGTGTACCTCGACTTTCAGAAAGCCTTCGACAAGGTCCCACATAGGAGATTAGTGGGCAAAATTAGGGCACATGGTATTGGGGGTAGGGTACTGACATGGATAGAAAATTGGTTGACAGACAGAAAGCAAAGAGTGGGGATAAATGGGTCCCTTTCGGAATGGCAGGCAGTGACCAGTGGGGTACCGCAAGGTTCGGTGCTGGGACCCCAGCTATTTACGATATACATTAATGACTTAGACGAAGGGATTAAAAGTACCATTAGCAAATTTGCAGATGATACTAAGTTGGGGGGTAGTGTGAATTGTGAGGAAGATGCAATAAGGCTGCAGGGTGACCTGGACAGGTTGTGTGAGTGGGCGGATACATGGCAGATGCAGTTTAATGTAGATAAGTGTGAGGTTATTCACTTTGGAAGTAAGAATAGAAAGGCAGATTATTATCTGAATGGTGTCAAGTTAGGAGGAGGGGGAGTTCAACGAGATCTGGGTGTCCTAGTGCATCAGTCAATGAAAGGAAGCATGCAGGTTCAGCAGGCAGTGAAGAAAGCCAATGGAATGTTGGCCTTCGTAACAAGAGGAGTTGAGTATAGGAGCAAAGAGGTCCTTCTACAGTTGTACCGGGCCCTGGTGAGACCGCACCTGGAGTACTGTGTGCAGTTTTGGTCTCCAAATTTGAGGAAGGATATTCTTGCTATGGAGGGCGTGCAGCGTAGGTTCACTAGATTAATTCCCGGAATGGCGGGACTGTCGTATGTTGAAAGGCTGGAGCGATTGGGCTTGTATACACTGGAATTTAGAAGGATGAGGGGGGATCTTATTGAAACATATAAGATAATTAGGGGATTGGACACATTAGAGGCAGATAACATGTTCCCAATGTTGGGGGAGTCCAGAACAAGGGGCCACAGTTTGAGAATAAGGGGTAGGCCATTTAGAACGGAGATGAGGAAGAACTTTTTCAGTCAGAGGGTGGTGAAGGTGTGGAATTCTCTGCCTCAGAAGGCAGTGGAGGCCAGTTCGTTGGATGCTTTCAAGAGAGAGCTGGATAGAGCTCTTAAGGATAGCGGAGTGAGGGGGTATGGGGAGAAGGCAGGAACGGGGTACTGATTGATAGTGATCAGCCATGATCGCATTGAATGGCGGTGCTGGCTCGAAGGGCTGAATGGCCTACTCCTGCACCTATTGTCTATTGTCTATTGTCTATTGACACTTTTGAAAAATATAAAAGTGGATAAGTCTCCAGGTCCTGATAGGATATTCCCTACGACATTGAGGGAAGTTAGTGCAGAAATAGCAGGGGCTATGACGGAAATATTTCAAACGTCATTAGAAACGGGGATGGTGCCGGAAGATTGGCGCATTGCGCATGTTGTGCCTTTGTTTAAAAAAGGTTCTAAAAGTAAACCTAGCAATTATAGACCTGTTAGTTTGACGTCTGTGGTGGGAAAATTAATGGAAAAGATACTTAGGGACAATATATATAATTGTTTGGATAAACAAGGCCTGATTAGAAACAGTCAACATGGATTTGTGCCTGGAAGGTCATGTTTGACTAACCTTCTTGAAATTTTTGAAGAGGTTACCATGGAAATTGATAAGGGCAAGGCTGTGGATGTTGTCTATATGGACTTCAGTAAGGCATTTGACAAGGTTCCACATGGAAGGTTGATTAAGAAGGTTAAATCATTGGGTATTAATAGTGAGGTTGCAAGATGGATTCAACAATGGCTGAATGGGAGATACCAGAGGGTAATGGTTGACAATTGTATGTCAGGTTGGAGGCCAGTGTCGAGTGGAGTACCCCAAGGATCTGTGTTGGGTCTACTGTTGTTTGTCATTTACATTAATGATCTGGATGATGGTGTGGCAAATTGGATTAGTAAATATGCAGATGATACTAAGATAGGTGGTGTAGTTAATAATGAAGTAGAGTTTCAAAGTCTACAGAGAGACTTGGGCCTTTTGGAAGGGGTGGGCTGAAAGATGGCAGATGGAGTTTAATGCTGATAAGTGTGAGGTGCTGCATTTTGGTAGGACAAATCAAAATAGGACGTACAGGGTAAATGGTAGGGAATTGAGGAATGCAGTGGAACAGAGGGATCTGGGAATAACTGTGCATTGTTCCCTGAAGGTGGAATCTCATGTGGATAGGGTGGTGAAGAAGGCGTTTGGTATGCTTGCCTTTATAAATCAGAGCATCGAGTATAGAAGTTGGGATGTAATGTTAAAATTGTACAGGGCATTGGTGAGGCCGAATCTGGAGTATGGTGTGCAGTTCTGGTCGCCAAATTATAGGAAGGATGTCGACAAAATGGAGAGGGTACAGAGGAGATTTACTAGAATGTTGCCTGGGTTTCAGCACTTAAGCTACAGAGAGAGGTTGAACAGGTTGGGTCTTTATTCTTTGGAGCGTAGAAAGTTGATGGGGGACTTGATAGAGGTTCTTAAAATTTTGAGAGGGACGGACAGAGTTGATGTGGGTAGGCTTTTCCCTTTGAGAGTGGGGAAGATTCCAACAAGGGGACATAGCTTCAGAATTGAGGGACAAAAGTTTAGGGGTAACATGAGGGGTAACTTCTTTACTCAGAGGGTGGTGGCTGTATGGAATGGGCTTCCGGTGGAAGTGGTGGAGGCTGGCTCGATTTTATTATTTAAGAGTAAATTGGATAGGTATATGGATAAGAGGGGATTAGAGGGTTATGGTCTGAGTGCAGGTAGATGAGACTAGGTCAGGTAGAGTGGTCGGTGGGGACTGGTAGGGCCGAACTGGCCTGTTTCCTTGCTGTAGTTGTTATATGGTTATATGGTTAAAAGTCTTGCTAAAGGCCATGTTCAAAAATATTATTTTTGAAAGATACAAAATGTGATCAGCACTGAGATATGACTGACATGACAGAAATGATGGCTCTTGACAATATTTATGTTTCTTTCTATGTTTTGTTTATCTGCTTCTGACTTATGATGTTGTGGTTTTTTTAATTGCGTTTTGTTAAGTATTAAGGGTAGGCACAATAAGCTTTGGCTTCTGCCTACACCTTTTTTTCGGTCAGAAAATATCATCTGTGATTATATTGTTTTATTTTTGATACAATGATTTTTGCACTATTTAACTTTCACAACTGTATGGTCAATCTGTTGTATTGCATTGACCGGAAAATAAATAAATACATAAAATGAATAAAAAAACATATCTACTTCCCTGTCCCCGTCATTCTCTCCATCACCTCTTCAGAAAAGAGTCCTCTTCTAAGCCTCCCACATGTCAGATATGCATTTACCCGCTAACAGTCCCTCCAAGTCAACATTTGCAAGATTATAAAACAAACCTTGTAGCTGTATTGGATATTGGTCTCTGTGCTCGGGGAGTACAATGGGTAGACAACAGAAGGCACAATGGTCAGTTGTGAAGCCACTAAATTTGTGGATTATCAGGAGATCCAAATGAGAGGAGCTCAGATAACTCAGACAGTTAATGTCATTGAGGGGATTAGAGATTGGGAGGGGGTGAGACTGTGGAAGGAAATAAAAGAAACACTATGTCTGTTCACTCAAGGTGACCTGGCTCTTCTCTCTCTATCCACCAGCATTTCCTCCCACAAATTCTTTCACTCCACTCTTCATTCTGTCACTTGTGGCCCTGAAGTAATCTGCAGTGCAGAACCATTACTTCAGGAATGGGCCTGGATAGAACAGAGGATTGAAGTCTCTTGCAACTTCAATGAAAGTTGGAGCGAGAAATAATTATTTAGAATTTACGCTCAGGAATGAACAGTTTACGGCAACATCGTGGCCAAACTATAAGAACATTCCTCATTCAATCAAGCCTCCTTCTCTAATTTACACCGTGGCAATGTTGAGCATTGGGCTGTGTGGACAGGTACTGTAATATATGGGGAGGTGTGAAGGACAGTATAAATGCATGATAAACCCCTCCTACACCAGCACGGGGTCAGTGCCACACACTGTACTGTGTATCTTGGAACTGTAATGGAAGGGGAGAGTGGGAGGAACAATCCATGACACCAATATGCCAGTTCTAGGCACTGAGCAGTGTATGCAGTAATTGTAAAGTGTAGTTGGTGTTATGGAAATAATAATCAGAGTAGAAACACCTGCCTGTTTGGTGGATTATTATTGTGTACTGGACAGTTAACATTTGAACTGTAATGGACAGGGGGTGGTGAGGGGGGAGCAGCCCCATCGTAAGCCACTGCCAGATCAATACAGGATTGGCATTTGACAGTGAGCTGTGTATGTGGTAACGGAAAAGGAGATTATTTGTGATATTACAATAGAGAAGCAGGATGTTAAGCAACACTGGTCCAGAGGATGATATTTATAAACTGCTCAGATAGAAAGGAGCAGTCACTAGTGAGGAAAGCAAGCATATATTGGTATTCATTGCAATGGAGTTGTAGTTCAGAAATGGGAAATTTGTTTTAAATTTGTACAGGGTGTTAGTGAGGACACACTTGGAATACTGTAGTTTTGGTGTTCTTATTTAAGAAATAATAAACTAACATTGAAGGCAGTCCAGAAGACAATCACGTGCTGGGAGATTGAAATTCAGGATAAAGGAGCCAGCTGAGATCTCATTGGGGAATATGGCCAGAGAAAAGGCACATCTTCTCCCAATCCCACCTCACTCTCGCACCTGTGCCTTGCTTCTATCCATTGCTCAATGTTCTTGTGGTCTTTCACCAGATGTTGACTCTGCCTGAGGTAGACAATCCATTGCTCTGTCTGACAGCTTCCTGTAACAAATACATGATTAGTAAGGTGCACAACTGGGCTTATTGGAACTTGATTAGGCATTTGGTGGTGGAGAACATCCAACGCAAAATACCACACAGAAGAACTGAAACAGTTTGGCTACGGGATGCATCTACTTAAATGGACATCTTGGTCAGCATGGACACCGGGCAAAAGTGGCTGTATCTGGGCAGTTATGCTCGGACTGTGAGACATGTGGGTTAATAGGGTTAATAGGGCCATTGCCTCCAGTACATTTCCCCCAGTGGCAGTCTGGGAACTGCTGATGTCGGGAGAATGGGTTTGTGCAGGGTCTGTGCAACAGGGTGCTTGATGTTTGAATCTAAATGGCCTTAAGCTGTATGTGCTCTCTGAGTCGATCTCTGTCCATCTGTGTTTCTCTCTCTCCCCCCCTCCTTCATCCTTTCTCATTCTACATCAACTTGCCAGAGTGAGGCCAAATGCAACTACAGCAGCACGTCATATAGTTTGGTACCCAACGGTATGAACAAGGTTCCCGAGCTAAAAACTTCACATGTCCGTATACTCCCAAAATGCTGCCTGACCCGCTGGGTTGCTCCAGTATTCTGTCCATTTTAAGATAAGGAGTCGGTATTTATTTGGTTTAGACAGAAGATTTTTTATCACCTAGAGGATTGTTTGAATATGCCTGAGAGGATGGTGCCTGAGAGGATGGTGACAACAGAAGCCATCACAACTTTTCTAGTACTTGAACACCAAGGCCTCGAAGGTGACAGATCACATGGTGATATATGGGACTGATATAAATGGATACTTACTGATCAGCATGGGTAAGGTGAATTGAATGGCCTTTATCTGTGCTAGATGACAATCTGACTCTATCAGTTGAAGAAGTTGAACGGCATATCAGCTATGATTGCATTGACTCAGGGTAGGCAACCTACTTTTGTTCATGTTTTGCTGTGTTCCTGTGAAAAGACACTGAGTGATTTTGGCATTCATTGATGGAGGATTCTAATTCAATGATAAACATTGCGGTGGTGGGGCAGCAGAAAAGGACAGGTAATTCACTCCTTGGTGAGCAGGCTAGGACTTTATCCCATGGAGTGCAGGAAGATGAGGGGGTGATATTACAGAAGTGTAAAATATCATGAGAGGAATAGATAGGATCAATCCACAGTCTTTTACACAGAGTATTGAAAAAGGAAAGATTGAATAGGAACCCGAGGGGCAACTTTTTTAAAAATATAAAGACGGTAGGTGTATGGAACGAGCTGCCAGAGGAGGTAGTTGAGATGTACTTTCACACCAAGTACATGGATAGGAATAGAGGGATAATGGATAGGAATAGAGGGATAAAGCAAGCAGATGGGACTAGTGTAGATATGCCATGTTGGTCGGCGTGGGCAAGTTGGGATGAAAGGTCTATTCCCACACTGTATGACAATGACTCCCCAGTCTGAGCTCAACTCTCTCACGTCAGCCTTGCTTCCACCCGTTGCTGAATGTTCTTGTGACGTTTCACCAGCCGTTTTCTCTGCCATAGACATGGAGAATCCATTGTTCACAGTCAGTGAGTTCTAAAACAAACACAACAATACTAAGGAGCATCATTGGACAGATGGCTCTGCCTACTGGATCTTTAATGGACAGGATTTTGAAGAACATCCACTGGACACATCCATACAGCACCACAGGCAATGCAACGCATCTTCAATAATTTTAATGGACAATTATAATCAAACAGGCCACCCACAGAACAGTCCAATCCAACCAACCATACCAAGTCCGTGCTTAAAAATGACACCAGCTCTCCCACCCTTCTTCATCTAATCCCAGTGCACTGAGCTTCTATTGCACTCCTCACATTTAGTTACCCAGCCTGCCTTTGATTATTTGCACACACAAGAACCGCGCCAGTGGATCTGCAATGTACATGGTTGGGTCTTTATTCTTTGGAGCGTAGAAGGTTGAGGGGGGACTTGATAGAGGTTTTTAAAATTTTAAGAGGGACGGACAGAGTTGACGTGGGTAGGCTTTTCCCTTTGAGAGTGGGGAAGATTCCAACAAGGGGACATAGTTTCAGAATTGAGGGACAAAGGTTTAGGGGTAACATGAGGGGGAACTCCTTTACTCAGAGGGTGGTGGCTGTATGGAATGGGCTTCCGGTGGAAGTGGTGGAGGCTGGCTCGATTTTATTATTTAAGAGTAAATTGGATAGGTATATGGATAGGAGGGGATTAGAGGGTTATGGTCTGAGTGCAGGTAGATGAGACTAGGTCAGGGAGAATGGTCGGCGTGGACTGGTAGGGCCGGTCAGGCCTGTTTCCATGCTGTAGTTGTTATATGTTATATGTTATATGTTACTCAGAATCAGTAACGGGCTAACGGCACATGGGATCTGGGTAGCTGGAGACAAAGCCGTTAATAGTGAAGCTGTTAAATTTGTGGATAACAGGTCTGAATTAGAGTGGGCGAGAGAGCCAATCACTGAAAGTAATAGTGGGGGATATGTGATTGGAAGGGGCAAGGCCACGGTGGGCTTTTAAATCCAGGTTATGGATTTTATGACCAAGATCAGCAGTAACAGGTGTCATGAATTAAGTTTCAATTTCTCTCCCCCTTCACTGCCCACCACTGCCCACTCTGCAACTCAAACACCTCCTTCTTATGTCCATTTATTGATTAGTGAGTCTCTCTCACACAGTGTCTCTCCAGCTTATGTCTCTTTCATGCCTTCTTCTCCCCTCATTCCCTCAATCCTTCTCCCATTTCACATTTTCATCTTTTGCTCAGTTTGCCATTAGGACATTTGGCCCTGTGACCTGTGACCCTGAAATGGAAGGTGCCTTGTTCTCATTGAGCTACCATTATAAACACAATAACAGAACGGGGATGAAATTGACCAATGGAATATTTCTATTAGATCAGCAAAGGCCAGAAATACAAGAATTAATTATTAAGATACTGCATGGAAACAGGCCAATTAATCTCAAGGGTCTCGACCCGAAACATTACTTCTCTCCAGAGCTGCTTCCTGTCAGCTTTTTGTGTCTGTCAATCAGTCCCATAATTCAAACTGCCTTGACAACTCTCTTTGCTGCCCTCTCTCCCCACTCCACTAACTTCCATTGTTTCTTGTTTTTATCTGTGGCTTAGTTTGCATCTGTGGCATTTCACAAAATGTTATCTGCGCCTGATATGAAAAGCACTTCATTTTCAGCCTGTTTATTTTTTATTAACAGGATTATAGGAATGGTGGTGAATTAATCTGTGGAGTCTTTCTGTTAGAAATGAAATGATGGAAGATTTGAATTTGGTGCACAAAAGCAAGTATTTACCTCTGTGCACCAAAACACTACCTCTGTTTGTCCCCTACTCACCCCCTCATCCTCACCCCCCCCCCCCCCCCCACTCTCCATTGCACAAATTCTCTTGTTTCCTTGTCACTCAATTTGCATCTGAGCACATCCAACAAAGGTTATCTGTTTCCCTGGTGTGAAAAGCCCCTTGTTCTCAGTCTATGTATTTCCTGTTAAAACCAAGAATAACAGAGCAGGGCAGAGTTAACCCATTAGTAATGTTATGGTTGTAAAAACAAGGGTGTATTGTATGGAAGTTACTGCACAGGAGCTTCAGCCTAACAACTCCAACATGTTTTATACTGCACACCAACACACAGCACTATGCACTCAGCTGTGTAGTGGGACTACAGTGAACAGAGAGGACTGGAAATGGAAAATTCACAGAATCATTCCTTGTTGACAAAAATGTGTCAGCTTTGAACATTGGTTTCTGTGCCACAGAAATATAATGGGCAGAAAACACAAGGGGCCTTAACAGCCGAAGGCACAACTGCCATTGTTGGAAAGGTTAATTTCAGGTTTATTTAATGATCTGAACATCTGGCCATCTTGGAGCTTTAAAAATCATGGAGTTCTGCAAAGAGGGGGAGAGATGGTACTGAAAATCATCATTAGAACATCGAGTCTGAGCACAGCAGAAAGGAGATAGTGGAATGAGACGGGGCAAACTGGGAAACAGGGATCATCACAATTATTCCCCCTAGATTCCCCGGGTACACTGTTTCTCAGTGTCACTCACCACCTCTCACTCTTGCTTGTTTCACGACATTCCTGTCCCAAATTTACCACCTGCTCCCTTGATACTCGAATGTTGAATCTCTGTTCAGTTTGTATCTTTCCTTTCACCAATGTTACCTGCGTTCCTGAAATATAAAATACCTTGTTCTTACATTCCAAAGGGTCCCAACCCAAAATGTCGCTTTCAATTCCTACATGCTGAGTTACTCCAGCACTTTGTGTTTTGCTCAAGATTCCAGCATCTGCAGTTCCGTTTCTCGTTCTTATTTTGCCAGCTTACTGTTACAAGCAGGATGGTTGAACTGGGCAGAATTGACCAGCCATGTCTTTCTAGTTCACCTGCAATGGCCACAGAAGGGACATACTTTTCACAGAGCATGGATAGTATATGGAACAAGTAGCCAGAGTAAGTGGTAGAGGCATGTACAATTACCATATTTAAACGTCAATTAAAGAGGTACTTGGACAGGAAAGATGTAGAAAGAGACACAAGAAACTGCAGATGCTGCAAAGTTGAGTAAAACTCCAAGTACTGGAAGTGCTGGAACAACTCAGCCAGGTCAAGCAGCATCTGTGGAGGGAAAGGACAGGTGATATTTTAGGTCAAGACCCTTCTTCAGACCCAGAATGCCATCTGTCCTTTCCCTCCACAGATGTTACCTGACTCGCTGAGTTCTTCCAACACTTTGTGTTTTGCTCAGAGATATGGGCAAACCATGGATGAATTGGGCCAAAGTGCATGTTTTCATGATGTTCAATTCTATGCCAGCAGACATTAAATTTGTAGATTATTATGACAGAATAAGAGTAGCTCAGATTTATCAGAGGCTTCAAGGACTGGATTGCAGAGATAAAGATGAGCAAGACCAGAGAGGAAATTGAAAATCATAAGATGTTGAAACTGACCATTCAAGGTGTCACAGAATGTATATGTCTGTCTTCCCAGAAATCCTTTCACTCAATCTCGTATTTTTATGTTGTTTCTTTGTATTTCCCAATATGCAAGGAGTGGCGTTTTTTTGTCTGAAGTGAAGAATCCTTGCAATGCAAGCGGCACCTCACAAACATGACATCAGGAATGGGCAGGAATGATTGGAGAACAAGTCCCTTTAGATCGTCAATGGAACCAAAAGCTGGAAATAACGATTTATAATTTACCACATAA
The DNA here is from genome assembly GCF_053455715.1 of Rhinoraja longicauda. Classification (NCBI taxonomy): domain Eukaryota; kingdom Metazoa; phylum Chordata; class Chondrichthyes; order Rajiformes; family Arhynchobatidae; genus Rhinoraja; species Rhinoraja longicauda. The sequence continues at coordinate 74,896,779 of NC_135960.1, read as the reverse complement.
GAATGTCCAGTTCAGGCCAAAATCACAGCACAGTCCATCACTGCTGAATGCAATCACGCAATTTTATTCCTGTCAATATTGATGGACATTGGGATATGTGTGCAGGAACTCTAAAGTACATAATGTTAGGAAGAGAAACCACTCACAAGATTAATTCTGCCCTGTGGCAATGTATGCTGCATCGAGGACAGTTTGTGTTGTGGAAAACAGTTTGTGTTGTGTTGTGCCAGGAATGGAGATAAGATGAAGCGGTGGAATTGATGGCTGGGAGGGGATGGTAGGGGAGCACAGGCGGGTAAGGGAGGAGAAGGGGTGGGGGCTGGTGGCATTGTGAGCAGAGACGGTGAGGCAGGAGACAGAAGTGTGAGAGAGGCACCATCTGCAGGATAAATTTCTCCCACACCAGCAGTGAGCTAATGTGTTGCCCTCTGTTGTGTACTGGAATATAATACATCGAATGGATTGGATAATAAACATCTGGAGAATAGATACATTCCTCCCCAGGATGGCACACAATTAATGTTGGACACCGAGCTATTAGAGTGTTGGAGGGAATCTCCACAAGATAAACACCCCCATCATCTGTTGGAGTTGAGGAGTGGTCTTCGTTTTTTTCCAGAAGCCCGAGCACTCTTCTTACTGGCCCAGTGTTAGTGGTGACATCAGGACGTCTCAGCCTGGCTCCGGTAATTTGGGGAGGAGCGGGGACAGAAACAACTTCCATTCATGTGCAATCTGTGCAGAGAAAAAATACATGCTTGGGTACTTGTGAGAACCCATGTGGTGTAACAAAGTATTTGTGTGGAGCATCACACATGGGGAAGAATATAGATTTTAACGAGAGAATGTTGTTTGATGGTGAAGTCCTCTGCCAAGACAATAGGGTATCTGGTGCAAAGGAGCTCACTGTATTGGGTAGTGTATTAACATGGATTGGAGACAAGACATCTTCCACAAATACAGATCGAGAGAATGGGCTAAACCTGGCAAACTGTGCTTAATGAAGGGAAAAGAGAGATCAAGCACTCGTGTAAAGTATGAAAAGACAGTGAGAAATTAAAAGTGGGTGTAGCACACAGATTGAGGTGTTCTTGCGTATGACACACCTGATAGTCGACATTAAGGTGCGGCAAACGGTCAGGTAGGTCAGCAGCACATTGGGATATATTGCAAGCGGGGTTGGAGATTTAAATACTGAGGTTAAAATACACCTTAAATACTATGTGTGGTATTGGTCTCTTTATTTAAGAGTATATTTACATTGATATAGCCTAGAAGATATTAACTCGGCAAATTTCAGGGGTCAAGCTTTTTTATTTTCACAAATGACTAAAAGTGTTGGTTTGTGTGGTTTGGCGTTGACAAGAATGAGGGATGAATGAGGGGTGAGCCACACACGATCCCATGGCGGCAGGACAGGGTAGATGTTGGAACAGAGTCAGAGACAAACAGCATGGAACCAGGACCTTTGAGTCCACACCAACCATCCATTTTAAAACAAATCCTACCCTCAACTATGTTATTCTTCCCCATTTTATTTTTGGGCTTGCTTTCTTTTTCACTAATATTGTTTTTATTAATGAACAGAAATGATTTGTTTTAATATTATATTTTACAGGCCTGTTATGCTGCTGCAAGTAAGAATTTTATTGTATTTCAGAAAACATGATTCACTCTCACCCTCCTCATTTCCCCCTCCCCCTCTTACCGTTATGCCCACCCAGATTGCACCATTCACACAACACAGAGCAATTTAAAAGATAGAATTAAAAGAAACTTCATGATGCTTGTGTTTGGAGCTGAGAGGAGACCCATAGGATCCAAGGGAGAATGTATTAAGTCCACAGTCAACACCCGATATCATGTTTGAAGCCAGGTGATGGGAGAAACGAAGCAGCAGCTCTACTAGCTTCACCACTGTGAGATGTTTTGAACAAGGCTATTTAACAAGGGAATAATTGAAAAGGGCAGCAAGAACAAATCAGGGAGCAAAAAAACAGTGAGCCTGACAGCAGTGGCGCAAAGGTTATTGGAGGGAATTTGGAGGGCCTGGATCTACCAGCATTTGGACAGACGTGGACATTCTCAAGGAAAGGGTGAGCGCTGTGCATGTTGGCACAAATTGCAGTAGGAAAAGGGAAGTTGTCCCTTAAAATTAATATAAGGAGTTAGGCAAAAGGTTCAGAAGCAGGACCTCCAGGGTAGCGATATCTTGGTTACCCCGGGTACCACATGCTAATGAGGGTAGCTTCAGGAAATTTGGACAGATAAATGTGTGGCTGAGGAGTTGTTGCAGGGGGTAGGGATTTAGATGTGTCAACCATTGGATCTCTGCTGAGGCAGAGGTGATCCATACAAGAAGGATGTGTTGCACCTGAACTGAACCAAGATCCTGGCAGGAAGGTTTGCAGTTGGTAGTTGGGTGAGTTTAAACTAAATTTGCTGGGTTGGGGTTAACTGCAGAACTGAGCCAGGTGAGAGGCTCGAACTAGGAATGGAAGGTGATAACAGAAAGCTCAATGGGCAGGATAGGCAGGAGCACAGCAAGGAGTGAGGTAGGACTGTTGTATTGAATTGCATCTATTTAATGCAAGAGGCCCGATGGGTAAGACTTGGATGGGTACATGCGACTGGGACATTGGAACCATTACAGTAACGTGGCTCAGGGAGGTACAAAACTGGCAACTCAATGATCCAGGGTACAGGTGCTTGAGGCACAAGATAGAGTTGGGGGTAAAAGAGGAGGGGGTGTTGCATGATTGATTAAGGAGAATGTCACAACAGTAATCGGATGACATGTCTGATGGGTCTTCCAGTGAGGTTATGAGGATGGAGCTGAGAAATTTAAAAAATGGATGATCAGCTTGTTGGGAGTGTACTCTTCGCCCTTAAATAGTCAATAGGAATTATAAGAACGAATATGCCAGGAAATTGCAGACAACTGACTAATGAGTTTATCATCATCAGGGATTTTAACTTTCCCAAGATAGACTGGAACTACCAGAGTGTCTAGGGCTGAGACGGGGTGGAATTTGTCAAATGAGTTCAGGAAAGATTCCTGAGGCAATATACAGAGGCCACGATGGGAGAGGGCAAAGCTTCATCTTCCCTGAGGAAATTGTAATAGGCAAGTGCCTGAAATGTCCATGAACGAGTGTTTTTGGATCAATGGCCACACCTATTAGCTTTAAAATAGTTATGGATAAAGAGTGGGTGGGCCCACAAGTTAAAATTCTAAATTGGAACAAATGTAACTTTGATGGTATGAGACAGGAACTTACTCAAATTGATTGGAGTAGGTTGTTTGCAGGCAAAGGAACATCCGGAAAGAGCGATGCTTTTAAAAGTGTGATGGCATGAGCTCAGAGCATGCATGTTCCTGTTAGAGGAAAGGGCAGGTGGGAGTAAGGAAGCCTGCATGCTCAGAGAAATTGAGCCTCTGGTCTGGAAAACGGAGGCATAGAACTTGGATAGGCAGCTGGGATCAAGTGTAACCCTGGAGAAGTTTCGGGGACTGAATAGCATATTTAAGAAGCAAATCAGGGGGGCAAAAAATGGGAAAACAATATTATGGAAAAACCAGAGTGATTTTATGTACATTAAGAAAAAGAGGGTAATTAGAGAGCGGATATTGCCCTCCAAAAACAAAAATGGTTATCTCTGTGTGCTGCAGGAGATGTGCAAGGTCGTCAATGAGGACACTCGGTAATATGGTCGAAGAGGTGCTGGATGTCCTAAGGTGATTGAAAGTACATAAATCTCCTGCGCCTGATCAGATGATACTGTAGGTAGCTCGAGAAGAATTGGAGGATTCCTGGCTGATATATATGAATCATCATTAGGCACAGGTGAGGTGCCACAAGAGTGGACTCTTGAGTGGAATGTTGCGACTCTATTTAAGAAGGGCTGTGTGGAAAAACCTGGGAACTATAGACTAGTAAGCCTAACAGCTGTGGAAGGCAAATTACTGGAGAGGATTCTGAGATAAAATATACATTTGGATTGACATGGGCTGATTAGTCATTGGGTCACACAGCGTACAAATGGGCTTTTTGGTCCAACTTGCCCACGCCGACCAACATGCTCCATCAACACTCACTGTACCTGCCTGGATTTTGCCCATATCCTTCTAAACCTATCCTTATCCATGTATCTGTCCAAATGTTTATTAAATGTTATGATAGTACGTGCTTCAACTACCTCCTCTGGCAGCTTGTTCCATATGTCTACCGGCCTTTGGTGTAAATTATTGGCTGATTAGGAATAGTCAGCCGGGTTTTGCATATAGAAGATGCGTCTTATAAATCTAATTGAAGTAACCAAAAATGTTATTTACATTGTCTATGTAGTTTTTAACCAGGAATTTGGTCAGGTTGTGCATAGTTGTCTGCTCTGGAAGGGAATGCTAGCCCACTGGATAGAGAATTGGCTACATGGAACAAAGCTGAGGATTGTGGAAAGTAGTTTTTCAGACTGGAGGCTTTGACTAGTGTTGTGCCTCAGGGATCGCTGCAGTGCCCATATCTGCTTGTGTTTTACATCAATCATTTGGATGAGAATGTACAGGGCATGATTTGCAAGTTTGCAGATGACACAAAAGTGTGTACTATTGGCGATAGCAAAGATGGTTACCAAAATTTACAACAGAATCTAGATCAGCTGGGTAATTCAGTTGAGGAATGGTTAATGGAGTTTATTGCAGACATTGCATTTTGGAAAGTCAAACCAGGGAACACCTTCACAGGGAATTGCAGGGCCCTGGGGAGTGTTGTAGAGCAGAGGGATCTTGAAAGTGCAGGTGCACAGTTCCCTGAAAGTAGCCTCACAGGTAGATGTTGTGGTCAAGAAGCCTTTAGGTACATTGGCCTTCATCAGTCAAAGAGTTGAGTAAAACATTGGAATGTTATGTTAACAGTTGTACAAGATGTTGGTAAGGCCCAATTTGAAGTATTGTGTTGTGTTCAGTTTTGGTCACGCTGTTAGAGGAAGGATATTGTAAAGCTGGAAAGAATGCAAAGAAGATCGATGAGGATGTTGCCAGGACATGAGGGCCTAAGCTATAGGGGGCACTGGGCATGCTAGGGCTTTATTCCTTTGAGCTCAGGAAGCTAAGGGGTGATCAGATAAAGGTGTATATATTATCATTTTTATCATCTCAGCATTTGACAGCACTGGGCCTCTACTCGCTGAAGTTTAGAAAGTCGAGGGGGGACCTCACTGAAACTTACAGAATAATGAAAGGCATAGAGTGGATGTGGGAAGGATGTTTCCACTGGTGGGAGAGTTGAGGACCAGAGGTTTTAGACACAGAATTAAAGGGCACTCTTTTAGAAACGAGGTGAGAAGGCACTCATTGTCACAGAGAGCTGTTGAGGTGGACAGCGGATATTTTGTAAGGCAGAGATAGACAAACTCTTGATGAGAACAGGTGACAAGGGTTATGGGGAAAAGGAAGGAAAATGGGATTAGGAGGCAGAGATCAGCCATGATTGAATGGCAGAGTGGTCTCAATGGGCCGAATGGCCTAATTCTACTCGTGTAACTTGTGAACGTTTAACCTGTGTAGGGAAATAAGAACCAGAGGACTTAAGTTTAATGTGAGGGGAAAATACTTAATGGAAAAACGAGGGCAGCATTTTCTCACAGGTGTTGGGTAAATAGAACAAGCTGCCAGAGGAGGTAGTTAAGGCAGGTACTGTAACACATTTGGACAGTTACTTTGATACATAGAAACATAGAAACATAGAAAATAGGTGCAGGAGTAGGCCATTCGGCCCTTCGAGCCTGCACCGCTATTCAATATGATTATGGCTGATCATCCAGCTCAGTAACCTGTACCTGCCTTCTCTCCATACCCCCTGATCCCTTTAGCCACAAGGGCCACACCTAACTCCCTCTTAAATATAGCCAATGAACTGACCTCAACTATCTTCTGTGGCAGAGAATTCCACAGACTCACCATTCTCTGTGTGAAGAAATGTTTTCTCATCTAGGTTCTAAAAGACTTCCCCCTTATCCTTAAGCTGTGACCCCTGGTTCTGGACTCCCCAACATCGGGAACAATCTTTCCGCATCTAGCCTCTCCAACCCCTTAAGAATTTTATATGTTTCTATAAGATTCCCCCTCAGTCTTCTAAATTCCAGCGTGTACAAGCCAAATCTATCCAGTCTTTCTTCATATGAAAGTCCCGCCATCCCAGGGATCAATCTGGTGAACGAAAGGTTTAGAGGGATATGGGCCATTTACAGACAGGTGGGACTAACTTCGATAGGAAATCTGTTCTGTATGGACAAGTTGGGCAGAAGTGCCTGTTTCCGTGCTGTAGGACACTATGTCTGATTAGAGATAGTCAGCAGTGCTTTGTCCACAGGAACTCCTATCTCACTAACCTGACAAGTTTATTTCGAAGGTGAAGGCAGAGCAGTGAGCAGGGCAGTTTATATGGACTTCAGAACACCATTGACAAGTCACCATATGGACAGCTAGTGTGGAAGGTGACATCACATGAAATCAAAGGCAAGCTAGACAATTCGATTCAAGGTTAGCTTGGATAAAAGAGTCAATGGTTAGTTTTGGAGCACTGTTTTTCTCATTGGAGGCCCGTGACCAGTAGAGCGATGCAGAGGTCAGTGCTGTGTCCACTGTTGTTTGTTATCTATATTAACATTCTGGATGACAGTGTAGTTACATTTGTAAGTGAATTAGCAAATTATGGTAATTACACCACAATTGTTCAGTCACATTTAGGGAGAGCATGGTGACGCTGGAATTCTCTACCCTGGACGTTAGATTGTTGATGATAGAGGTCACAGATCAGTTTTTCAAAGATCGGGGAATGCAAAGCTATGTGCAGTTGGCACAGGAGAGGAGTTGAGGTGTGGCATAAAGTGGCTCTGGTCACATTAAATTATGGGGCAGGTTTGAGGACACAGGAGGCCTACTCTCACTTCTGTCCCTTTCATGTTAAAAGGGTAGAGTGCTTTGGGAGGTGATTCTTGGGCAGAGGGTCTAATCTGCCATGTCCGGATGATCTAAATTCAAGGAGATAAATGAGGTCAAGTCAAGTCAAGTCAAGTCAAGTCAATTTTATTTGTATAGCACATTTAAAAACAACCCACGTTGACCAAAGTGCTGTACATCTGATTAGGTTCCAATGGGGGAAAAAAAGAAACATACAGTAGCACGCAAACAGTTCACAGCGCCTCCTCAATGAGCCTCAAACGCTAGGGAGTAGCAATAGGTTTTGAGCCTGGACTTAAAGGAGTCGATGGAGGGGGCAGTTCTGATGGGGAGAGGGATGCTGTTCCACAGTTTAGGAGCTGCAACCGCAAAAGCGCTGTCACCCCTGAGCTTAAGCCTAGACCGCGGGATAGTGAGTAGCCCCAAGTCGGCCGACCTGAGGGACCTGGAGTTAGAGAGGGGGGTTAGAAGATTTTTGATGTAGGGAGGGGAGTGTCCATTTAGGGCTTTATACGTGAATAGGAGGAGCTTGAAGTTGATTCTGTACCGTACAGGGAGCCAGTGGAGAGAGGCCAGAATCGGGGTGATGTGGTCCCTTTTACGGGTACCCGTCAGGAGTCTCGCTGCGGCGTTTTGGACCAGTTGCAGGCGGGACAGGGAAGATTGGCTGATCCCAGTGTATAGGGAGTTGCAGTAGTCTAGGCGGGAGGAAATGAAAGCGTGAATGATTTTTTCTGTGTCGTCGAATTGGAGGAAAGGTTTGATTTTAGCTATGGTTCGAAGTTGGAAGAAGCTGGCTTTTACCACAGCGTTGACTTGCTTATCAAATTTTAATGCAGAGTCAAATATCATGCCGAGGTTTTTGACATGCGGTTTGACTAGGCAGGATAGACTTCCAAGACTGCCTGTTATCAATTTGATGGAGTCGGGGGGGGGGGGGGGGGGGGGGGGGGGCGAATAGGATGACCTCAGACTTGCTCTCATTTAATTGGAGGAAGTTCTGTGCCATCCAACATTTTATGTCCTCAAGGCAGTGTAAGAGGCTGTTTAAATTTGACTGGTTGTTGGGTTTCAGGGGGAGGTAAAGCTCAGTGTCATCGGCATAGCAGTGGAAAGAAATGCCGTGCCTTTGAATGCTTTGGCCAAGGGGGAGCATGTATAGAGAGAAGAGAATGGGGCCTAGGATGGAGCCTTGTGGAACTCCGCAGGAGAGGCTAGCTGGAGCAGAGGAATAACTGCCTATGTTGATGGCGAAACTCCTATCTTTGAGGTACGAAGCGAACCAGCTCAGGGCAGTGCCATCAATGCCAACCGCGTACCGGAGACGGTCAATAAGGATGGTGTGGTCCACTGTATCGAACGCTGCGCTGAGGTCGAGAAGGAGCAGGATTGCACATTCGCCGGTGTCGATGGCGAGAAGCAGGTCGTTGTGTACCTTCAACAAGGCAGACTCTGTGCTGTGGTGGGTTCTGAAACCTGACTGGAAACTTTCCAGGATGGTGTTTTGGTGCAGGTAGGGCACTAATTGGTTTAGGATTGCCTTTTCAAGGACTTTTGACAGGAATGGCAGTTTGGAAATGGGTCTGTAGTTGCTAGGCAAGGTGGGGTCTAGGTTAGGTTTTTTCAGTAGGGGCTGGACCACCGCGTGCTTGAAACTGGTTGGAACAGTGCCAGTGGCCAGAGAACTGTTGATAATAGAGAGGATGCTGGGACCGGCTATTGCAATGACATCCTTCAGAAGGGCAGTGGGGGCAGGATCAAGGGGGCAGGTTGCAGGTTTCATAGCGGAGACAAGCTTTGCAAGGGAGGATAGAGTGACGGGTTGGAAGCAGTCCAATTTAGATGAACAGACTAGTGAGACAGCTAGGTCACGGGTGGGAGGGGAAATGTTCATTCTAATGTTCTCAACTTTGTTGGTGAAAAATTTAGCGAATTCTTCGCACTTAGCAGGGGACCCAACTAAGCTGGTACTGGGGGCGGGACATATGACAGAGGTAATTGTTCTAAATAGGACCTTGGAGTTATGAGAGTTTTTGGAAATAAGGTCGGAGAAGTATTGTGCTCTAGCAGACTTTACTGCTTCCTGGCATTTGAAAAGATTGTTTCACAGAATTTCGAAGGAAATTTGAAGCTTGTCACATTTCCACCTCCTTTCTGATTTTCTGCACTCCCTTCTTAGGGCTTTGGTGGAATAATTGAGCCACGGCCGACCTTTGGGCTTAGGCTTTTTCATTTTAAGGGGAGCGATAGAATCCAGGATGGAAGAGCAAGTGATATTAAATAAAGAGGCGAGATCCTCAGTGCTGAGATGGGGGGGAGAGGCCTCAATAGTGCAGATGTTGGGGGCAGCTGTGAGAGCCTCGGAGAATGGAGGGACTGGAGGAGACTCACTGTGATGGATGTTTCTTTTTGTTTGGTGTTAGTTGTGATTGTATGTGTTATTGCATTTTTATTGATTATTCTTATTGGTCTTATTGTTCAACTGCGGGTAATGTTTCATTTTACTACACATTTATGTGTATGTAACAAATAAACGACTATTGACTATTGACTATTGAATTTATGTCGCGGGAGTAGCGAACAGAGAGATGAGATTTTGCGGGAGATAAAGGCAGAGATGCGGCAAAAATGATAGCGCTGTGGTCCGATAGACAGGCTTCAGTAGTTTCGATGTTGTTGATTGGGAATCCGGACGATAACACTAGGTCGAGTGTATGGCCTAACTTGTGAGTGGGTCCCGTGGTGTGAAGAGTCAGATTGAAGGACTCAACCAGGTGCATAAATTCAATCACAAGAGGCTTAGTGGGACAGCAAACATGAATATTAAAGTCACCAAGAATCATGATCCGGTCAAATTTGGGCAAAATGCTAGAAATCAGATCAGCAAATTGGGTGATGAAGTCGTTATGCATTTTTGGTGGGCGATACACAAGAACAATTAAGAGGGGATAGGCTAGGCCTACTTTAATTAGTTGCACCTCGAAACTGGAGAAATGATCAGCGTTCAGGAGGCGGCAGTTGAAATGTTTCTTAAACACAGTGGCTAAGCCCCCACCGCATCCGGAGAGCCTAGGCGAGGTGAAGAAGTTACAGTTATCAGGACAGAGTTCCACGAGTGGAGCAAGCTCACCAGGGTTAAGCCAAGATTCTGTGAGCAGTAAGAAGTCCAATCCACGGGTGATGAAGAAGTCGTTGAGGATGAAGGTCTTGTTCTGTAGGGATCTTGCGTTGATCAGGGCCACTTTAGCAGGGACAGCAGGGACAGCAGGTGAGCTTCGGTCCGGTAGCGGCTCCCATGCCAGCGGGCGGAGGTTCAGGTAGACCACGCCGCTGCGCTTCACAGATGGCCTTGCTGGGAGCCCACGGGCCGGCAGTCCAAGGACCGGGATGATCGGTCGAAGAGCGGCATACCTGAGCTCGAGGGAGCGCCGGTGGATGGAGCTGTAGGGTCGACCAGGTCCGACTTCGCAGCGCTGGGCGAGGTAGGCCGCTGTTGGATGAGCGCGGGCGAGGTTTTCTAATTTTCGAATGTTCCCGCGCGTTTACCCCGCCTCCTAGCGCGGTGCGTGCGGCGGTGGATGTAAGGCTGGGCCCGCACATCTACCGGGAGTTGATCGAGGAGCGATCGCTGGAAGAAACTTTGTCCGGTACCTGGACGGAAGAAGTCGACGACGGTGGGTCGGATCAACAGGAGGGTTCGGCGGTCGTAAACCAAAGTGGCTCGAAGAACACTAGGATCTCTAGGTGAGCGACGACGACAGGCAGCCAAACACAATGGCGCGGCCATCTTGAGAGTGGTGAGATCTTAATGAGAAGTAAGCAAGAAAAACACACACCCATCTTCCAGTCCCAGCTCCCTCTCTCATCTCAGCCTCCCTTGTGTATGTTGCTCAAATGTCCCCTGTGGCCTTACACCAGACCTTGCGTCTGTCTCTGACATGTAGAGCCCATTGTTCTCGCTCTAACCGCTTCCTGAAACAAATGCGACATCAGTCAGGGGCGCAACAGGGAAATAAAATCTGACTACTAGAACTTGAATGGATGTTGGAATACAAAGTGTCATGCAGCACAAGCCCTCTTACATTTTTCCCCTCTCACATTAAACCTATAGACCCTAGTTTCAGACCCTCTACCTTGGAAAAATGTGCCCTTCACCCGATCTATGCTCTTGTGATTTTATAAACCTGCATCAACCCCAGCCTATCCAGCCTATCCTTCTCACTCAAACCCTCCAGTCCAGGTAATCAATCGATCTATGTTGCATCTTTTCCAGCATACTGTAGCAGGATTACCAGAACTGTACAGATCACAGTAGGAGTGGTCTCCCCAATGACTTGTACACCGAGACAGGACGCCGCAGACACAGATTACCTCATGGACTGTCTGCAACCTCTGCACTGGCCCAGCTCCCAGCTCCAACCCGCTCCGTGTCTCCCTCCTGCCTATTTCCCCCTCCCCAGTTCAAATGACCACCCCCCTCTGCGCCTAAACCCTCACCGTTCCCTCTGCCCCCTTCCCCAGATCCTGTGCCCATCCGCCTGCCCCGTCCCCACCCTTCCCCCGACTCCCATAACCCATGCTCTCTCCTCTGCCACCTCCCAGCTGCCCCTGCCCTAGACCACCCTCCCCTCCAGCCCCATGTCCTCGCCCCCACCCTGCCTACACCCCTCGCTGGCCATCCCCCCATCCCACTCTACCCCCTATCACCCCACCTCCCCCATCCCTCACCTCCACCCACCGCCGTCTCACCCCACACACCCCTCCCCAACCTTCTTACCTTCCCCTTCTCTCCCCCACCTTGTGCCACCCGGCCCCACCTGTGTCTCTGCCCATCACCCCCTCTCTCCCCGCTCCATCCTCCGTCCTCTCGGGCGTTCCCTCGCTCTCCGACCGTTACACTGCCATCATCGCGGGGCTCCCGATCCACCTGACGGCGTGACGTGGGGCTAGACTCACGGTCTCCCTAACGACGTGAGGTCGCGGTCCACCTGACCCTGGTTGATTCTGATTCTGGTTGATTACTGCGCAAACACCTCATAATTGGTGATCTCATGCAGGTCGGAGTGAGCAGCTCCACCAGCCGAGTGTCCACATTGTCCTCATGTCCACCAGTGTGTATCCGCCAGCTGTGTGTCCACAGGATCGCACTGTCCCCCATGATGGATATGCGGCGCCAAAGCCCCATCACCTGTATGTCCACAGGTTCCTCATGTTCACCTACTCTTTACAACGGTCAACTGAAGACCGTTGGGCGGGTAGCTGCTTGGTGCAAATCCAACCCTGTGTCCGGATCTATGAACACAGGAGGTATGTAGATGCTACAGGATTCCACAACCTCGCCTGTGAGTGGATGGTAGTCTTACTGTGTCAGTGGGTGCCCGGACATAGAAGCTGAGCTTTGCTCGACCGCCGGCTCCCTAAAGTCTCAGTGGCAGCCGCTCACCAGCCGCACGTTCCTGGGGAAGTCTGAAGAAGGGTCTCGACCCGAAACGTCTCCTATTCCTTATCTCCGGAGATGCTGCCTGTCCCGTTGAGTTACTCCAGCATTTTTTTTGTCTACTTTCGATTTAAACAGGCATCTGCACATGGTATGATTTGTGCCATGTGATATATTCTATATCTTATCAGTCTCGTAAATATGTGTGAGTGTGCACAGTGTACTTTCGTGAAATAAAGACGACCCGCACTAGGAACAACGTATACTGAAAACCTGTGCTTGTTTCTATCTACATGCTGAAGCCGTAATATCTTACAATGGCGGCGAGGATCTTCGAGTTTGTGAACTCAACTTTTAAATACAATGCAGGACTGTTTTGCAATATGCAGTATTGTTTAACATTTTAAACAGCAAATACGAAGCTGTGTCGCAGTTGTTTGCGAACTGGGCACGATAGGCCACAGATCCTTCTATGCATGGTATTTATTCACAAAATGCTGGAGTAACTCAACAGTTCAGGCAGCATCTCAGGAGAGAAGGAATTGGTGACGTTTCGGGTTGAAACCCTGCTTCAGACTGAGGTCAGGGGGGCGGGACAAAGGAAGGATATAGGTGGAGACAGGAAGATAGAGGGAGATCTGGGAAGGAGGAGGGGATAGAGGGTCAGAGGAACTATCTAAAGTTGGAGAAATCGATGTTCATACCACTGGGCTGCAAGCTGCCCAGGCGAAATATGAGGTGCTGTTCCTCCAATTTCCGGTGGGCCTCACTATGGCACTGGAGGAGGCCCATGACAGAAAGGTCAGACTGGGAATGGGAGCGGGAGTTGAAGTGCTGGGCCTCCGGGAGATCAGGTTGGTCAATACAGACCGAGCGCAGGTGTTGAGCGAACCGATCGCCGAGCCTGCGCTTCGTTTCGCCGATGTAAATAAATTGACATCTAGAGCAGCGGATGCAATAGATGTGGTTGAAGGAGGTGCAGGTGAATCTTTGGCTCACCGGGAAAGACTGTTTGAGTCCTTGGATGGAGTTGAGGGGGGAGGTAAAGGGACAGGTGTTGCATCTTGTGCGGTTGCAGGGGAAAGTGCCCGGGGTTGGGGTGGTTTGGGTAGGAAGGGACGAGTGGACTAGGGAGTTACGGAGGGAACGGTCTCTGCGGAACGCAGAGAGGGGAGGGGTTGGGAAGATATGGCCAGTGGTTGGGTCCCATTGTAGGAGACGGAAGTGTTGGTGGATGATTTGTTGGATCCGCTTAGCTGGTGGGGTGGAAGGTGAGAACGAGGGGGATTCTGTCTTTGTTGCGAGTGGATGGAGGGGGAGCAAAAGCGGAGCTGCGGGATGTAGAAGTGACCCTAGTGAGAGCCTCATCTATAATGGAAGAGGGGAAGCCACGTTTCCTGAAGAATTAGGACATCTCTGCCGCCCTAGTGTGAAACACCTCATCCCGGGCGCAGATGTGGCGTAGATGGAGGAATTAGGAGTAGGGGATAGACTTTTGGCAGGGGACCAGGTGGGAAGAATTGTAGTCCAGATAGCTGTGCGAGTCAGTGGGTTTATAGTAGATGTCAGTCACTAGTCTGTCTCCTGTGATGGGGATGGTGAGGTCCAGAAACAGGAGGGAGATGTCAGAGATAGTCCAGGTATATTTAAGGGCAGGATGGAAATTGGAAGTGAAGTGTATGAAGTCAGTGAGTTCTGCATGGGTGCAAGAAGTAGCACCAATGCAGTCATCGATGTAGCGGCGGTAGAGTTCGGGGATGGGGCCGATGTATGCCCGGAACAGGGATTGTTCGACGTACACGACAAAGAGGCAGGCATAGCTAGGGCCCATGCGAGTGCCCATAGCTACGCCTCTGGTTTGGAGGAAGTGCTTTGGCCATGGAGATGGCATGTCAAATTGCACATGAGTTTCAACCACATGCTGGCACAGTCAACAGTCAAAAGGAAGTTCCAAAACACAAGCATGACAAGACAGGGAAAATGCCTTCACAGCAAACTTCTGGGAAAATCGCAATGTGTGCTATCAAAGCTATGATCAACACACAGCAAATAAGTGGCAGTTCAAAGACTCTGTGCTCAACCGTCAAAAGAAATGCCATATTGCATCAGCATGTAGAGCACCATCCCAGGATAAAGCAAAACAAAAGGCTCGACAAAAGCAAATGCGTGGGATTCACAACCTCGTAGAACATGCAGAGAGTAATGAACTTGGGCTGTACGGCATCTATACTAAGAACAGTGGTCTGGAAAGGACGACTTTCAGACAAAGGTCAAAGTGAACAATCATTAGATTACTATGTGTATTGATTCCGCTGCTGATTGCACAATTATAAGCAAAGGCACATATGAATCCAAGTTTAGCAATATACCTATCACAGAAACAAACGTTCAGCGGAAAATGTACCCTGGAGAAGTATTGGAGGTATGTCGAGAGATAGTTTGTGATGTACAACACAAAGGCAAGAATTTGAAGTAGCCAATAGTTGTCGCAAGTTATGGCAATAGGCCAACATTGATAGAAAAAAAATGGCACTGCTTACTGAAACTGAACTGGAAATCTGTATTCCAAGTCGAAGCACAAACACAACTGGATCAGATGTTGCAGAAACATCATGCTGTGTTCAATGACAGCTACGATTGGAATAAAGGGTGAGCAAGCACAAATCAGGATTCGACCGGATGTGGAACCTGTCTACGGTAGACGACGACCAGTACCATATTCGCTGAAAAGTAAAGTGGAAGCTGAAATCAAACAGTTGGAACAAAATGGTGTACTGGTTAAAACAGATCGCAGTGACTGGGCTACTCCAACAGTAACGGTTCCGAAAGGGGACAACATAGTGAGATTGTGTGGAGACTACAATGTGGCCATCAACCAGGCAGTAGATGATGAACAGTATCCAATACCAACCTCACAAGATTTATACGCTGAACTTGCTGGTTCCAAGGTATTTTCTAAGCTAGATCTGTCACATGCATATGCTCAGCTAAATGTTGATTGTAAGAGCCAGCTGTACCTCAAGATAAACACACACATCGGGCTGTATTCCTCACAAAATCACCCTTTGGTGTGAAGTCAGCACCAAAAAATTTCCAAGCTACAATGGACAAAATTCCGCAAGGGCATGACATTGTTTTAGCAATCAAGATGACTTGCTGATTGCAACTGTTACTGAGGAGGAGAATCTGGAGATACTCAGTGAAATGTTGAAACTGCTTGATGATCACAATATAAAGTTGAAAGGAAGCAAATGTGCATTCTTACAGACCGAAGTAGTGTATCTTGGTTTGAAAGCGGATCAACATGGACTACAACCAGCGAAGGAAAAGATTGAAGCTGCAGCAAATGCACCAACACCACAGAATGTGTCTCAACTCCGCTCCTTCCTGGGTATGGTACAGTATTATTCATGCTTCTTACCTGAGTGAGCAACAAAGCTAGCTCCTCTTCACAAGTTGTTGAACAAGGATAAAAAATGGCAATGGTCCAAAGAGCAACAAAATGCTTATGATGCATGTAAGAAGAACTTGACCAGTGATGCATTACCTGTTTACTACGATACAAATCGTGAGTTAAAGTTAGCTTGTGATGCACCTAGTTGAAGGGTAGGAGCTGTAGTTTCACATGAAATGGAACATGGACAAGAAAAGCCAAGAGTATTTGCAGCACGCACACTTATTCTTGGTCCTCGGTCAGCAATACATGCAATGGCAGCCTCGATGATGCAGCGATGGGCAGTTCTCCTGTCACAGTATAACTACAGCTCAAAAGAAAATGCTATCGCTGATGCATTGTCGCGTTTTCCTCATGAGGAATCAGATGTGGGCACTGAAGGTGCTATCTACATCACAGAAGCAGTGGACTATGACTTTCCAGTCACAGCAGCTGAAATTGCTGCTGAAACTCAAAAGGACACAGTGCTAAAACATGTCTATGAACAAACGTTATGTTAACTTATGTTTATGTTAACCTTTATGTAGATGTGTGTCTTGTTGCTTTTTGTTTAGTATGGCTGTATGGTAATTCGAATTTCACTGTACCTTAACTGGTACATATGACAATATGACAATAAACTGACCTTGAAACCTTGAACCTTGAACTTTGTGTGAATGGTCAGAAATAAAACCATGTACTAATGAACTAAAAACTGATCACAATAGACGACATGAACTGTCAATTGAGCAAGGGTGTATTAAATCGGGTCACAGAGTAGTAGTACCCAATTCCTTAAGACAAAGA
The DNA here is from genome assembly GCF_053455715.1 of Rhinoraja longicauda. Classification (NCBI taxonomy): domain Eukaryota; kingdom Metazoa; phylum Chordata; class Chondrichthyes; order Rajiformes; family Arhynchobatidae; genus Rhinoraja; species Rhinoraja longicauda. The sequence continues at coordinate 74,880,141 of NC_135960.1, read as the reverse complement.
TTACTTATAGAACCCCATATTGAACACACACGTATTGTGGGAATGAAGTCCTCAGCTAGAGGTTGCATGTATTGGCCAGGATTGGACAATGACATGGAAGCAATGGCAAGCAAATGTAGTACCTGTCAGAGTTGTAGAAGCAGGTCTGCCCAAACCCCTTTGCAAACATGATCTTGGCCTACTATACCTTTTCAGAGGGTTCATGTGGATTTTCGTGAACACGGAATAATAATTTTCTTGGTTTGGTAGATTGCCACTCAAAGTGGATCAAGGTTGTATATATGGGTACAAACACAACAACAGAAAGAACAATAGATGCATTGTGGTCTATCTGTGAATGTAGGCATGCAGGTGCAGCAGGCAGTGAAGAAAACGAATGGTATGTTGGCATTCACAGCGAGGGGATTTGAGTATAGGAGCAGGAAGGTTCTGCTGAAGTTGTACAGGGCATTAGTGAGACCACATCTGGAGTATTACGTACAGTTTTGGTCTCCTAATCTGACGAAAGACATTCTTCCCATAGAGGGAGTACAGAGAAGGTTCACCAGATTGATTCCTGGGATGGCAGGACTTTCATATGAAGAAAGACTGGATAGACTCGGCTTGTACTCGCTGGAATTTAGAAGATTGAGGGGGGATCTTATAGAAACTTACAAAATTCTTAAGGGGTTGGACAGGCTATATGCAGGAAGATTGTTCCCGTTATTGGGGAAGTCCAGAACAAGGGGTCACAGTTTAAGGATAAGGGGGAAGTCTTTTAGGACCGAGATGAGAAAGTTTTTTTTCACACAGAGTGGTGAATCTGTGGAATTCTCTGCCACAGAAGGTAGTTAAGGCCAGTTCATTGGCTATATTTAAGAGGGAGTTAGATGTGTCCCTTGTGGCTAAAGGGATCAGGGGATATGGAGAGAAGGGAGGTACGGGATACTGAGTTGGATGATCAGCCATGATCATATTGAATGGCGGTGCAGGCTCGAAGGGCCGAATGGCCTACTCCTGCACCTATTTTCTATGTTTCTATCTTTGCGCGTCATGGATTACCTGAAGAGCTTGTCTCTGACCATGGCCCCCAATTTCATGCTGCACTGTTCCAAACTTTCATGGAGCTAAATGTTATCAACTTATCATCCGGCATCTAACGGCGCAGCTGTCAGGATAGGAATGTCAATGCTGCACTCAAGCAACAAGTTCTTGAAGGGGATTCAAAATTCAGTATGTCACAGCGGCTAGCTAGTTTCTTACTGAAATATCGTAACACGCCACAATCTACCACATGGTATATGTCAGCTGAACTCATGAAAAGAAGGCGTAGAACTAGACTGTTCGGTTCTACCTAACCTATCTCCGAAGGTTGAATGCAAAAAAATCTGATCAGAAACGTCATTATAGTGGAAGTCAAAAAAGAACGTAGGGTCAATGCCCTTGTTCAGGTTTGTGTTCTCAGCCCCCCTTACAAAGCAGACAAATGGGAGGTGGGAACAGTAGTTGAAATGTGTGGTACTAGGAGGTACTTGGAAGAAATTGGAGGACGTGTTAGAAGTGTGCACATAAACCACATGATCCCAACAAGGGATGAACCGGTACAAGAGCAAAGCAAAGACGAAGAAGTAGATCTGTCAGACTTTGGTATTATTCCAAGTTCAGATGTAAAATCAGAATCTCCAAAGAAAATAGAGACAAAGATAAATGATCCTGAACTTGACTTTCCTTTAGAACCACAACCTGACACTTCCCCAAAACTACTCAGGCGATCAGAAAGAGTGCGTTAACCAGTCGTCAGATTGCATTTCTAAAATTATTCTTGTTTGTCTAATTTACAAGTTAGTTTACTTTCTAAGGGGAGAGCAGTGCAGTGCATGTAATGGTAACTGTAACTTTAAGAACTGAGTACTAGAATGGTATGATTTGTGTTTTGTGATATATTCTATATTTTAGCAGTCTCGTGAATATGTGTGAGACTTTTGTGAAGTAAAGCCGACCCACACTGGCAACAGCATGCACTGAAAACCTGTGCTTGTTTCTATATACATGCTGAAGCCGAACTATCGTGCATGTTCGTTTGGCTGTGATGTTTTTAAATGCTCTATAGCTTCCACTGCCAGTCAAATCCTGCATTTTAAAATGAATCCGTTTCCAGTTCAGCAAAACTGTAGAAAAGTTTGCTTTAAGAAGAATTTGATGTTTTGACACACTAGGGAAAATAACGTGTGTACAAATTCTCAAGAGTTGGGATTTTGATTTACAGAAAATATATTTATTATTGCTTATGCATTGTCAAATTACCGTTATGAAGAACATATCAAACAAAATTGATTTACTATGTCTTGGGAAAAATAGACGCTAAGTGCTGGAGTAAGTACATCAGCAAGTCTGGGGACATTGGGAGGTGACGTTTCTGGTTGGGACCCTTCTTCAGACTGATTTTAGTGCGTGGTGGAAGCTGGAAAAGAGCTGACATCGGTGCTAAGATGATCCCTCACCCCCGACAGCACACCTGGCTCGCCTGCTGCAGAACCGGTTGAGGGAAACCGCGGAGCCTGGCCCCTGCTTGTCCCTGACCACGGCGGTGGGTGTGAACGCTGAACAAAGGGTCATGAAGAAAGAACCAGTGTCGTGGAAGAAATTAATTTAGAGGGAAATTAAAGGAAAATGAAAGGCAACAGACTTCGCAGGTTTGCTTCAAGAGACTTTATTGCATAATATCATGGAGAGATGGCGGCAGTAAACTCCTCACCAGTTCTCTGACTTCACAGCAGAAATAGCCGATAGTTATACTGAGCAGTAAGCACATTTTGTTTTTTGTTAGATACAACTTTACGAAAATATACTATCTACTACATGGGTACCAATTATTTCATTCGTCACAACATACTTTTTGTTTATGTTCATCCTATTCAACAACAGATGGTTAATACAAGTCAAACACAATAAAACGGCGTCTTGGCATTATTCTATCTCACCCTTTAGGCGGACCGCGCCACCGTCCCCTCTCCGAGCCAATCATAAGCCCCCTATTTACAGTAACATTTCTATGCTACTAGCGGTGGGGGGCGCGGGTGGTCGACTGCACACGTTGCTGAGAGAAACAAACTTCCTTATCTCCGTCTACTATTTCATGTTTACATTTACCATCCACCCTTCAACATATTCCTAGAGAAGAGGTAACACGTCTAATTTTACTTTGCCGAAACCCACGAACCTCTTCTGCACCTGGTCAACGAGAGTTGCCAATTATCACATCCAAGCTCCTTTTCGTTTCCTTGTTCAATTCCAATCAAAATTAAGTAAGAAAGGATATTAATATTTTCTTCCACAGTTCCTTCCTTGTTGATCTTTATGATCAACACATATTATTATAAGAAAGGATTTTAATATGTTCTCTCATTAATCAGTTGCAAAAATTGAGGCATACGTGTCCGATTATAATTTTGGTTGGAACCCGTCCTTGGGCTTGCAGAGGGATTCCTTCTTCTGCAGGCGAAGAGATATCGGCACAAACCCAACATTCTAATCAGATAACGAAGCCTGTTTTTCTTTCAGCTGCGAGTTCACTGTGTTCTGTGTGAAAGTTGTTAGTTGAATTTCATACTCCAACTTCTACCTTCATCCTGTTTCTCATAACTAGATGCCTCTCTTCGCTCTCATGTACTCTATGACCCCATATATTATATTCTATACTCATAAGTATTCATAAGTATTATTATTGTAGCGACCATAGGGATTGGTCCTGAGAGTCGAACCCTCGGATTGGCCAGCTAGGTCAGGTGGCGGTTTTGGCGCCCAAAACCAGTCAGTGGGAAGAGAACTTCGAAGCGAACAGTTTGATTTAAGGGTTGTCTGTAAATCCGTTTGTTATACTTTGTAATCGAATATTGCTGCCACAATAAACTTCTTTAACAAAGAACAAGCTTCCAGACTCGCCATATTGGTGACCCCGACGTGATCTAGCCGATCATCTACCATGGATGAACAAGGTGCTCCTCCTGCGGCTGCAGCGCACGGCGTACCGCAGTTAAACGCGGTCAGCGTTCATCTTCCTCCGTTTTGGGCACATCAACCCCACCTTTGCTTTGCCCATACGGAAGCCCAGTTCCACCTAAGAAACATATCGGTGGACGAGACAAAGTATTATTACCTGGTCAGCGCTCTACCGCCTGAGACGTCTGCGCGGGTGATGCAGTTCATCACTTCCCCTCCTGAAGACGGCAAGTACGAGGCGCTGAAGGTACTCATGCTTCGAACCTTCGGATTCAGTAGGCATGATCAAGCTGAGAGGATGCATCTACCGGATCTCGGAGATCGGCTGCCGTCCGCCCTCATGGCTGAAATGCTGGCGCTGGCAGGTGAGCACAAGGATTGACTCATGTTCGAGCAGGCATTTCGAGAGCAACTGACAGAAGACGTTAGGCTTATGCTCACGGATTGTTCTTTTAAGGACCCCGTGGCATACGTGGAGAAAGCCGATGCGCTTATGGCGTCCAAAGCAAAGAAACATAGTTCGATCAACAGGGTCTCGGCACCATCGGGCAGCCCGCAGTGGCACCAAGATGGCGCCGCGAATCCCGCCATTTCTCCAAAAGCCCGCCAAAAGGACCCAGCCCGCGAAAAGGATCTGCACAAGCGCGGCTGGTGCTATTATCATCTGAGATGGGGTGGAGAAGCCCGCAACTGCCGCTCGCCTTGCACCTTCTCGGGAAATGCCTCAGCCGATCGTGCATAGAGGCGGTTGCGATTGGCCAGAACAGACGCCTCTACGTCCGAGATCGATTCACGGACACAGAATTCTTGGTCGACACGGGAGCCATAGTCAGCATCGTACCGCCGACCGACCTTGAAGCACGATCGGGTAAGAAAGGGCCTACCCTCATCGCAGTTAACAGTAGCCCCTTTCGCACGTATGGTACACGGGCAATGTCTCTGTCCTTAGGCACCCGCACGTACGAATGGACGTTTATCATCGCGGAAGTCGGTCAAGCGATCCTGGGTGCAGATTTCCTCCGGGCCTTTTCGCTAGTCCGAGGAAAAGGCCTTTGACCCTCCGCTAGCAGCGATGAGCCCGCTGCTCCACCGCCGGCCACCCCGCCCAGCCCGACTGTCCAGGCCGTCGTCGCGGCCTCCGACCCGTATGCTGCGGTACTGGCTGAATTTCCGGAGCTGCTGGTTCAGCGGTTCGACGCCCCTTCTGCAAGGCACGGCATTGTCCATCACATTCCCACCGAGCCCCCCCCCCCCCGTTTTCGCGCGGGCCCGGAGGTTGCCGCCGGACAAACTCAAGGTGGCGCGGGAAGAATTTCAGAAGACGGAACAAATGGGCATTGTCCGTCGGTCCAACAGCCCGTGGGCCTCTCCATTGCATATGGTCTCCAAAGCATCTGGGGGGTGGAGGCCATGTGGAGATTACCGGCGCCTTAGCGCCGTCACCACGGCGGACCGCTATCCCATACCGCACATCCAGGACTTCTCGTCCGGGCTGGAAGGTGCCATGGTATTCTCCAAAATTGATTTGGTGCGGGGCTACCACCAGATTCCTGTGCATCCTGGAGACATTCCAAAGACTGCCACGATCATTCCGTTCGGGTTGTCCGAATGGTTGCGTATGCCTTTCGGTTTAAAAAACGCGGCACAGGCGTTCCAGCGGCTGATAGACAGTATGGGTCGAGATTTGTCTTTTGTTTTCATTTATTTGGTCGCCAGTTGCTCGGTGCGAGAACATCTTGTCCATTTGCGGACGGTGTTCAAGCGACTCCAAGACCACGGAGTCTGTCTCTCTCTCTCTCTCTCTCTCTCTCTCTCTCTCTCTCTCTCTCTCTCTCTCTCTCTCTCTCTCTCTCTCTCTCTCTCTCTCTCTCTCTCTCTCTCTCTCTATCTCTCTCTCCCTCTCCCCCTCCCCCCCTCTCTCCCCTTCTCTCTCTTCTCTCTCTTCTCTCTCTCTCTCTCTCTCTCTCTCAACATCTCAAGGGTTAAAGGACTTATGGCTCTGTAGGATAGATGCAGCGGTTTCAGAAGCAGTCACTCGAGTTTCACTAAGGCCAAGAAAGTGAATCACATCATTCCAGTTCTGAATGGTTTAGGGCTAAAATACATTTCTGATCTTCTGCTACACTATAAACCATCCAGACCTCCCAGGTCTTCTGGGACAGATCTGCTTTCTGTCTCAGAGTCAGAAATAAACCTGGAGAAGCAGCGTTTAATTTTTTATGCACCACATATATGAAACAAACTCCCAGAAAACTGCAGGTTCGCTGCAACACTCAGTTCCTTTAAATCGAGGCTGAAGACTTCTGTTTGACGCTGCCTCTTATTAAATGAAATAATTATTCATTCTTACATTGCACTGTAACCTTTATTCTGGTATTTTGTACCTTAATCGGTTTGGAATTCCATACCTGGGAATAATCTCATTAACACTTCACAACAGTAGAGGCTTTGTTATCCCTTGTCAGGTGAGCCACAATCTATTTACTGAACTCATCTACAATAACTAATACATATTTATAACACTGACATCTCTCCAGCTCACTGTATTCCATCTGGAGGGTCTCAAATGGGCCCACGGACAATTACCCATCTCATAAGGTACACCCTTTCCAGGATTATGTTGCTGACAAATCAGGCAACGATTGCTAATACCTTGAGCCAGAGATTGTAACCGTGAATGCCAGCATGTGGCTAGGAGCATATCACTGGTTGCTTTAGCACCACAATGAGTTGCAAAGTGCATATATTCAATAACACACATTGCTAAATCATCTGACATACAAGCCTGTCCAGCAGGGATTCACAATCAACTGTGCACCCGAGCTGTTTCCACAGTACCTTATCCCGGTCAGGAGCGTCCTCCTGTAATTTAATGACGTCTTGGATGGTTGGCATTCCTTTCCGTGGGAGACTTGCTTTTATTTGAGCTTTTAGTCTGGCCCTTCATTTTAGGCACAACCACCCGCTGTCCCCGGGACACCTCTCTAGCTTCCTAAATGGTTCCCTACATCCACCGGTGTTTGACCTGTTGTGTGGGCAGATCATTTCATAACGGAAATCTACTCTGTTGTATTAGGACAACCAGTTCAGCTGGCTGAACAGAATGCTCAAAGCTGCTGACTCCAGTTTACCACCCTGACAACATATGGAGGAGTTAGGGAGTTAGGAACCATATAAATTCTGTGATTCCATTCATCCAAATCAGGAAGAAAACAGTCTCCCTTCATTCGGGGAAAACCAGCTATTGAACTACGTAATCCCTCGAACCATATCCCCAGACCCCATCAGGGTCTTACCAGACTTCTGTCTCAAACGTTTCTCATGAGTACATTCCGTCTTTAACACTCCGGCTGATTTAGCCACTCCCCCTCCAGTAATTTTATTCCCAACTTTAAAATATTCTCTTACCAACGTGACAACACCGAAACTTCCTTTATTCATCCAAATATCTCCTGAACCTTTTTCAACAGCATCCAAAGCCTTAGTTCCTTCCAATGGCCGAATTCACTTACCAATTTCGTCCACATGAGATTTGCAAAGCACTGTTTTAGATTCAGTTGTGGATTCAAACGATTACCCATTTTGCTTACTGATAATTCGACACAGTGCATTGCAAATGGCACAAATTTTACACAGTCGCATTCCAAACGTCCCAAATCTTATTACCTCCCACAGCAACTTCACACAAGCACATACCACAACCTCACAACACTTTCATACAACAACCTCACAACACGTTTACACAACAACCGGACCCAATCTTACAGTGACTGCAACCCACACTTTCAGGACTGAAACCTGACCAGCGTCCGCACTCTCAGGACAGAAACCTGACCAGTGCCCCACTCTCAGGACTGAAACCTGACCAGTGGTATTGATATCGATATCATACAATTATAGTCGACTCCCAGTGATATCAATCACTGACCAAATATATCTGCCTCTTCCAGTATTCGCCAGACTGACTTGATTTCGACGAGACATCACACAAGGGTTAGCGCATGGCCAATTCCTCATCAGACGACAGATCAGAGGAAACCGATGCAGTAAAACAACCACTTGCTCCTCGGCCGCGAACTCGTGGTAATTGTCTTTTGAAATCCCACCGCTGCCACCAAAATGATAAATCAAGTTCTTTACCTTCAGTCTGAATAATCACACGTAATACTGGATGAGCACATCAGATTTATTCCACAGTGGGGTTCTTACCGTGAGGATCTCCAGACACAATACTAGTGTCTGAAAAGATCTCAACTCAGGAGAGGGGAATAACAACTTTCCCACGATCCTTTACTTTTTTATACAGAAAGGAAAAAGAGGCGTAACAGATAAAATTAAGGACCAATTACAAATCTAGTTACAGAGAAAACAAAATCATTAATACTGGTCACATGCTCAGAAACCAAACCATTAATATAAGTCACATGCTTTTGGGGAAACGCATCAATTTACCTAGAGTGGATTCAAAACTTCGTACTTTCACACGCACCCATATAAGGAGTTGTTACTAAGAAATAAACTTTCTTTATCTCTATACACGAGCAATCTCGCAGCTGCATGACCTTGGTTTACTGTTTAATACACAGCACTCACACAGTCAGACAGAGGAGTGGGAGAGTAATTTAAGAACAAGAGCCCCTACTCTTCTGTATACTCCTTATCATTCATAAAGGGACAAACACATTCTGTTCCCAAGGATAACATTTCCCAAGGATCCATCCATCTTACTGCTTTCCACTGAAAATAAGCATTCATTTTATATTAGCTAAAACAACAAAATAAACCATCTCAACTACAACAAAAGATCAATATTTCTAATTAACTATATCAACTAATAGCATAGATTCTCAGTCTCACAGCCACTTTATGCTGGGGATAAATCTCGACTTCTTACTCTACACCTCTTCAAAGGTAAGCATCATCTTCTTTAAAAGAGAGAGAAACAGGGCATAATATTCTGAGGACTAAGTGCCTGTAAATGTGATTGAGTATTTGGATAGCATTGACACGGAGATTTGTTGGGCTAGTTTCTCTGCTGTACGACTACGACTCTTGGTCCAGTCTCTGTACGTTTCTCCACATGTGGCAGCGCCGTCATTAGTTATAGCAGGACTGTATTGCAATTTTCCTCGCGTGTCCGTGCTGGGAGGGTGAGGACTTTAATCCCTGGAGCGAAGGAAGCTGAGGGGTGATGATGTGAAGGTGTGTAAAATCACGAGAGTCGGAGCAGCAATAGCAGCAGCAATCAGCAGCAGTAGCAGCAGCAATCAGCAGCATAGCAGCAGCAGAAGCAGCAGCAGTAGCAGCAGCAAGTAGCAGCAGCAGCAAGCAGCACCAAGCTGTGTTACTTGGGAAGTAGTGTGTGGGGATTGTGTGGGGATAGTAAGGAGTAAGACCTGTGTGATCTCCCGGACAAGTTTCGATCGCCTAGCTTGGGGTCGGAGAGGAATTTCCCGGATTTTTTCCCAAATTGGCCTGGGTTTTTAATCCGGTTTTTCGCCTCTCCCAGGAGATCACTCAGTTCTTTTGGGTGGGCGGTTGGAGCGGTTGGAGTAGCGGCCGGGCGGTAGGTTTAGTAACCGAGCACGGGGCTTTGTTTGGAGAGTATGACTGCCAGGGCAGTTTTTTGTTCTGGGTGTTGGATGTGGGGAATCTGGGAGTCTGATAGTCTTCCAGACATCCACATCTGCGCCAGGTGTGACGAGATGGGGCTCCTAAGGGACCGTATTAGGAACCTGGAGCGGCAGATTGATGACCTCCGTCTGGTCAGGGAGAGTGAGGAGGTTATAGATAGGAGTTACAGAGAGGTGGTCACTCCTAGACCACGGGAGGTAGACAAGTGGGTCACTGTTAGGGGGGCAAGGAGCAGAGGCAAGGACTAGTGAGTACCCCGGTGGCTGTACCCCTTGGAAATAAGTACTCCTGTTTAAGTACTGTTGGGGGGGACAGCCTACCTGGGGGCAGCGACGGTGCACGGGCCTCTGGCAAGGAGTCCGGCCCTGTTGCTCAGAAGGGTAGGGAAAGGAAGAGGAGAGCGATAGTAATAGGGGACTCTATAGTGAGGGGGTCAGATAGGCGTTTCTGTGGACGCAGTCGGGAGACGCGGATGGTGGTTTGCCTCCCTGGTGACGGTGTCCGGGATGTGTCTGAGCGTGTCCAGGATATCCTGAAAGGGGAGGGAGAGGAGCCAGAGGTCGTGGTACATATAGGTACCAACAATATAGGTAGGATAAGGGAAGAGGTCCTGAAAGGAGAATTTAGGGGGCTAGGAAGAGAGTTAAAAAAAAAGGACTTCCAAAGCAATAATATCAGGCTTACTGCCTGTGCCACGCGATAGTGAGAATAGGAATGGAGTGAGGTGGAGGATAAATAAGTGGCTGAGGAACTGGTGCAGGGAGCAGGGTTTCAAGTTTCTGGATCATTGGGACCTCTTCTGGGGGAAGTATGACCTGTACAAAAAGGACGGGTTGCATCTGAACCTGAGGGGAACCAATATCCTGGCGGGGAGATTTGCTAAGGTAATTGCGGAGACTTTAAACTAGTACGGTTGGGGGGAGGGACTCAAACACAGATAGCTAACAGGCAGTGTGTGAGGCAGGAGGCAGAAAAGGGAAACACTCAGACCCAATATGTAGGAGAGAAAGAAGGGAAAAGAAATAAACTGAGAATAAGAAATTATGGGTCCCTTAAATGTGTATATTTTAATGCTAGGAGCATTGTAAGAAAGGTGGATGAGCTTAGAGCCTGGATTGACATCTGGAAGTATGATGTTGTGGCGATCAGTGAAACATGGTTGCAGGAGAGTTGCGATTGGCAATTAAATATTCCAGGATTTCATTGTTTCAGATGTGATAGAATCTGAGGGGCAAGAGGTGGGGGTGTTGCATTGCTTGTCAGGGAGGATATCACAGCAGTGCTTTGGCAGGACAGACTAGAAGGCTCGATTAGGGAGGCTGTTTGGGTGGAACTCAGAAATGAGAAAGGTTTAGCAACACTTATAGGGGTGTATTATAGACCGCCAAATAGGGAACGAGAATTGGAAGAGCAAATATGTAAGGAGATAGCAGATATTAGTAGTAAGCACAGAGTGGTGATTGTGGGTGATTTCAATTTTCCGTATATAGACTGGGAATCACATTCTGTTAAAGGGCTGGATGGTTTGGAGTTTGTAAAATGTGTGCAGGATAGTTTTTTGCAGCAATACGTAGAGGTGCCTACCAGAGAAGGGGCAATGTTGGACCTCCTGTTAGGAAATGAGATGGGTCAGGTGACGGAGGTATGTGTTGAGGAGCACTTTGGGTCTAGTGATCATAATGCCATTAGTTTTAATATCATTATGGAGAAGGTCAAATCTGGACCAAGGGTTGAGATTTTGGATTGGAGAAAGGCTAATTTTGAGGAGATGAGAAAGGATTTAAAAGGAGTGAAATGGAAATTTTTGTTTTATGAAAAGGATATAATAGAAAAATGGAGGATATTTAAAGGTGAAATTTTGAGAGTACAGAGTCTTTATGTCCCTGTTCGGTGGAAAGGAAAGAATAATAATTTGAAAGAGCCGTGGTTTTCCATGGAAATTGGACCCTTGGTTCGGAAAAAGAGGGAGATATACAATAAATATAAGCGGCAGGGAGTAAATGAGGTTCTTGAGGAATATAAAGAATGTAAAAGGAATCTTAAGAAGGAAATTAGAAAAGCGAAAAAAAGATATGAGGCTGCTTTGGCAAGTAATGTAAAAGTAAACCCCAAGGGGTTCTACAGATATGTCAATAGCAAAAGGATAGTGAGGGATAAAATTGGTCCATTAGAGAGTCAGAGTGGTCAGCTATGTGCTGAGCCGGAAGAAATGGGGGAGATATTAAACAATTTCTTTTCTTCGGTATTTACCGAGGAGAAGGATATTGAATTATGTGAGGTAAGCGAAACAAGTAGAGTAGTGATGGAAATTAGGAGGATTAAAGAAGAGGAGGTACGGACACTTTTGAAAAATATAAAAGTGGATAAGTCTCCAGGTCCTGATAGGATATTTCCTAGGAAATTGAGGGAAGTTAGTGCAGAAATAGCAGGGGCTATGACGGAAATATTTCAAACGTCATTAGAAACGGGGATCGTGCCGGAAGATTGGCGCATTGCGCATGTTGTGCCCTTGTTTAAAAAAGGTTCTAAAAGTAAACCTAGCAATTATAGACCTATTAGTTTGACGTCTGTGGTGGGAAAATTAATGGAAAAGATACTTAGGGACAATATATAAAAAAATTTGGATAATCAAGGCCTGATTAGAAACAGTCAACATGGATTTGTGCCTGGAAGGTCATGTTTGACTAATATTCTTGAATTTTTTGAAGAGGTTACCAGGGAAATTGATAAGGGCAAGGCTGTGGATGTTGTCTATATGGACTTCAGTAAGGCATTTGACAAGGTTCCACATGGAAGGTTGATTAAGAAGGTTAAATCGTTGGGTATTAATAGTGAGGTTGCAAGATGGATTCAACAATGGCTGAATGGGAGATACCAGAGGGTAACGGTTGACAATTGTATGTCAGGTTGGAGGCCAGTGTCTAGTGGAGTACCCCAAGGATCTGTGTTGGGTCCACTGTTGTTTGTCATTTCCATTAATCATCTGGATGATGATGTTGCAAATTGGATTAGTAAATATGCAGATGATACTAAGGTAGGTGGAGTAGTTGATAGTGAGGTAGATTTTCAAAGTCTACAGAGAGACTTGGGCCTTTTGGAAGGGTGGGCTGAAAGATGGCAGATGGAGTTTAATGCTGATAAGTGTGAGGTGCTGCATTTTGGTAGGACAAATCAAAATAGGACGTACAGGGTAAATGGTAGGGAATTGAGGAGTGCAGTGGAACAGAGGGATCTGGGAATAACTGTGCATTGTTCCCTGAAGGTGGAATCTCATGTGGATAGGGTGGTGAAGAAGGCGTTTGGTATGCTTGCCTTTATAAATCAGAGCATCGAGTATAGAAGTTGGGATGTAATGTTAAAATTGTACAGGGCATTGGTGAGGCCGAATCTGGAGTATGGTGTGCAGTTCTGGTCGCCAAATTATAGGAAGGATGTCGACAAAATGGAGAGGATACAGAGGAGATTTACTAGAATGTTGCCTGGGTTTCAGCACTTAGGCTACAGAGAGAGGTTGAACAGGTTGGGTCTTTATTCTTTGGAGCGTAGAAGGTTGAGGGGGGACTTGATAGAGGTTTTTAAAATTTTGAGAGGGACGGACAGAGTTGACGTGGGTAGGCTTTTCCCTTTGAGAGTGGGGAAGATTCCAACAAGGGGACATAGCTTCAGAATTGAGGGACAAATGTTTAGGGGTAACATGTGGGGGAACTTCTTTACTCAGAGGGTGGTAGCTGTATGGAATGGGCTTCCGGTGGAAGTGGTGGAGGCTGGCTCGATTTTATTATTTAAGAGTAAATTGGATAGGTATATGGATAGGAGGGGATTAGAGGGTTATGGTCTGAGTGCAGGTAGATGAGACTAGGTCAGGGAGAATGGTCGGCGTGGACTGGTAGGGCCGGACAGGCCTGTTTCCATGCTGTAGTTGTTATATGTTATATGTTATATGTTATATGTTATAAGAATAGATAAGATGAATGCAGTCCTTTATCCAGCATGAAGAATCAAAAATCAGATATAGATTTAAGATGAGAGAGGCAAGATTTACGAGTAATCTGAAACAAAGTCTTAACGCAAAGAGGGTGTTGGGAACATGGTACGAATTTTGATAAGATCATTCACTTCTGACAATAACCATGTTTTGCCTTCATGGACGGACGTCATCTGTGTCTTATGAATGTATTTACACCTGTATTGAAGATGCCCGTCAATTAATACGGCCCACTATACGGTATCAGGTGTCTTCGTGTGATCATCCTCATGTGCCCACTCCTCACCTTGTCTTCGCATTTGCCCAACAGTTAAGTCGTGTTTAACCCATATTCAACACCTTACTTTGTATATCAATACTGCTTGTGTTACATGAACAATCTTAGTAGCCATCATAGTTGTTGCTTATGTCACATCATCAACTTAGGTGAGGTTCGGCTCGGTCTATTATTGTCACATGTTCCGAGGTACAGTGAGAAGCGTCGCTTCGCACGCAACCCATTCAGTTCAGATATGCCATACATAGATACAATCAGTTAAAGTCCCGAAGATGGAGCGATGAGGTACGTACAGAATGCAAAATATTGTTGGCTATTTCCATTAATCCCTGAATTGTCCGTGTATTTGTGAGATTGAACGTTTTCCCAAGCCTAACGTTGCTTAATGCTGCTCAGTACAGTTGGAGATTTCGAGTTCTGTGAAAACACAAAGCAAAGAATTTGTGCAAAACATATTATTTAAGTCTGCAGAAGTGCACGTCTGGAACAATGGATGATGCAATGTTTCTGTAAGCCATGAGACATCCCGCTGGAATCGCGTTGTTGTGAACAATTAAGATGAGAGACGTTTTAGGTTTTAGATTCAGGTTTAATTTTATTATTGTTACATGTGCCAAGCTACAGTAAACAAAGCTTTGTTTTGCCTGGTATCCAAAAACATCAGATATACCATATGTAGACAGTATCAGTTCAAACTCCAGGACATAAGATGGCGGGGATATGGATTCACATAGAAAAAGAACTGTCAGGGGAGGTATTTGAGGCGGAAATTGTGACAAAGACAGTGAGACTGCTTCATGAATCGGGAATATTTAGAATAATGTGGATGAAATGTCGATAGGAGGGATTAGTGTGCATTAGTCCGCATGGGCAAGCTGGCTGGAAGGTCAGTTACCGGGCTGTAGGATTCGATAACACTACGGCAAGAGATAGAGCAACGTGGAAGATCTAGAGTGCAGAATATAGTTCGCAGCATTGGAACATATTGTAGTGCATCAATTACTTAGACAATATTTAGTATCCGCAATGGTGTAGAGGTGAATTGCCCTAATCTACGGAGGGACCTTTCGGAAACCTGATAACGAAGGAAAATAAGCTAATGTTTTATCTGGTAGTGCTCGCTTTAAAGCCTCTATACCTTGTGCATGACTTGAGTAGGGGAAAAAAATAACTGACCGGTTTGGATAAGTCTTTGATTGCGTTGGCCGTTTTCTTTTCGAGGCAACGTGATGTGTAGATGGAGTCAATGGTGGAACGTCTGGTCAGTGTGACGGAGTAACCTACATTTATAACTCCCTGCAATTTCTCGCGGTCTAGACAAGCATGTACCCGATCCAAAATGTGGTCCAAGCCGACAGTATGCTGTCCACAGTACCTCCCGAGAACACTGTAAGAGTTACTGTTGACATGCAACATTACCTCAGACTCCACCTGAAGTGAAGGCGTTAGTGTGCCTTCTTGGATGTCGCATCAATGTGCTTGCCCCGCGACAGATTGTTGGTAAGTGTAACGCATGCAACTTGTTCTCAACTATTTTCAATTCCATACAATTGGTGCAGATTTGGGCCTGTATTCCAGGTGAAGGAGGTATAGCAGTGAACTGAAAACGAATCCTTGCAGGGCTCCGATGTTATTCGGGAGGAAATGTAACCTGTCCTCACTGACTGAGGACTGTTGTTGTTAAAATCGAGCATTGAGTGGTAGAGTAGATGAAGATACCTCTGTCCCGGGGTTTGAAGATAATAGACACTCCATCCCCTATCACATAAAGGTACACTGCTGAATGCATAATTTAAAGCGCGTGGCTATTCCTATTTTCAATATTAAACGGGAACTGACCTGGGACATATTAATCCATACCTGGTCACAGTAGTCTTCATTTGCCCGTTGTCTGTCTACAAGCACACTTGCTCCAGCCCTGTTTGAACGTCATGAGTTATCATCACTAATTTTCTGCGGTACAGGGTAGTGGAGGTTCAGATATATTTGCGAGCTTAAATTGTTTCTCATCACAAGTCACTCGATGGTAAATAGTTACTCTGAAACTTGTATCCTAAAGTCAACACCCATATATCGGTTGTACAATGCTTTCGATATCTATCCCGTCCAAGCCTCGCAGAATCCTACATTTACACTGTCATTCAATTCACTTGTATTCTTCCAAACTGCACAGCGTAGATGATATGATCAATTGTGGTTCCTTCATCCGAGTGATCAATCTCAACTTCAGCCCCTACGTCGTATTATAGGTAAGGATCGCCATCCTTAACCATAGTATCAGGGCATGATATTCTGCAGATCAGGTGCTAATAAATGGGATTTCGTAAATGGATAGCATGGACATAGGTAGATGCTTGGCACCTTTCTCTGCTGTGTGACTCTATGACTCTCGAACAAATGTGTGCACGTTTCTCCATTTGTGCTATCACCGTCAGTAGTTAGAGCAGTGCTTCATTATTATTTCCTTGTATGGTGCGAGCTGTATGTAGACATGAGGACTTTGTTCCTTGGAGCGCAGGAAGCTGGGTGGAATTATAAAGGTGAATTAGGGTAATAGATCGGATGAATGCGCAGTCGTTTCCCCAGCACGGGGAATCAAAAACCAGTGGTCATAGGTTTATGGTGGGAGGGGTGACTTACAAGGAACCTGACGGGAAGACTTTACAACCAGATGGCGATCCGTGCATAGACCGAGCTACCAGAGGAGTTCGTTGAGATATGTTGATTCGAAGCTGGCATTTCTACAGTCACAACGTTTGCAAATATAGCTCCCATGTCGAAAATAGCAAGAGATAAATAGGCGACCAACTTTCATTGTCTGTGTTGAACAATAAACGTTTGTCAGAAACTGATTCTGCCACAGTGTTCAGGTGCGCTGACACACCCGTTTACACTCTAATGCGGTCCAACACCACTGTTTGCATGGTTGCAATTTGCGAAACGATACCACATCGTGCATTTGCTTTACCTGCATTCGAACATAAGATCATCCATTTGCGACATTAGATGCTCTTCCTCTCTGCATTGATGTCTTCTGAGTCATCTGAGCATTTCCTGTATTCCTCTTGTATGTGTCGATGCCCGGTAATTACTGCGGTCTGCAATGCAGGAGAGCATTTTTACTGTTTTACTCCTCCTGCCCCAGTCTTCACTTTCTCTTCGCATTTGTTCAACAGTTTGTTTGTGATTAACGACCATTCATCGCGTCTCTTGAATATCAACATCTGTATCCATCTTAGTCGCCATCACAGTGCGATCATTCCGGCTCTGATCATATTTGGTACTTATCTCAGATCATTGGGTTTGTTTATGTTAGGCTAGGAATATTACCGTCACGTGTACCGAGGCACAGTGAAAAGCTGTGTTGCCTCCTATTCACTCAGATCAGCATACCATACATAGATACAACCAGTTCAAACAAATTCATTAGGCAGAGCAACAGAGATAGTACAGAAGGCAGAAAATAGTTCATGATATAGAATATCATCCTGAACATTGTTCTTTGTTTGCATCAAACTCTAAATTGTCCGTGTATTTGTAAGAATGAATAAATTTTGCTCAAGCTGCACTGCATAATTCCGTTCTTCGTGGGACTCCAAATGTGCAGTCGGAGAATTCGAGCTGTGCATAAACATAAAACAAAATGTGAACTATTGTCGGGAATTTTAAGAATTATAAGGAAGCTGAGTAGGTAATAGTTTGGTTATCCCTGGAGCTCACATACTGTGGAGAATGATGGGAAAGTTGACAAGATAGGAGGTAGTTAAAATAGCTAAAGCTGAAACATTCTGCTGAGAAGCAGGCTTTTTTTTGTCCCACCCCCGACATCAGTCTGAAGAAGGGTCTCGACCCGAAACGTCACCCATTCCTTCTCTCCCGAGATGCTGCCTGACCTGCTGAGTTACTCCAGCATTTTGTGAATAAAAAGGCTTTCTTATCAGTCGGCGGCGGATGGTCCTTTGTAGTTATGTCTAGGTTTTTATTTGTTGCAATCTTGAGTTACAACTGCTTGTGGTCACTCTCCTTCGTAAGTAAGTCTCCCAAAGGTTGACAGATTATCTCCTTTACGAGGGGACTTCATTTGGCGAGGAGAATCTGGACATTTATGATATCTACATGTTAGATATATGGGTGGGAGGTTTCTTTTTTTAAAATAATTCTATTTTTATTTTGATTTTCCAGTTCCATACATTCCGCCATGATACACATTCTCATTCACCTTAAACCCTCCTTAGTTAACAAATACTGCATATCCCAAAATAAAGCATACCACAGGTATTGGAAGCACTACAAGGATGGGTAATGACTTACTGGACATTTGATCATATCCAAAACTTAACTACACACAAAAACAAAAACATAAACAACTAACACCAACATTTGGGGTATACCTCTATAATATTTCATCACTACTTCTGGAGCGGTATGAAATCAAGGAAAATGAGATAGGACACGGAAGTAGGATACAATGATCCGCTTTAAACGAATGATGGCCGTACGGGCATGATGTACAACATCCATTTTTCCCACCTTTTCAAAAATATTCCCTGCTGCAATCTTAAAGCAAAAGTTATCCTTTCCATTATAAAAATATCATATACAATGTTAATCCAGTCATCCACATTAGGTTTTCCAGGTTTCAACCACTTCCTAGTAATAGCTTTCCTGCTGGCAGCACTTAAGATCTGGAAAAGATACTTATCTTTAATAGAAGCATTTTGTACTGGTAAAGCACCAAAATATAAAAACTCAAATTTAAATGGAATATCCATATAAAAAACGTTTTGAAAACTTTATGAATCTCCTGCCAAAATGGGATCACTGATACACAAGACCAAAATATGTGAAAATGGTTTGCCTCAAGGCACCCACATTGTCGCCAGCATGAAGAAGAATTTGGGTAATGCCTTTTTTGAACTGGTGTAATAAAAAACCTAATAAGGGTTTTCCAGCAAAACACCCGCCAAACATTTGAACTTGAAGTTTTCCATTGTATCTCACATAAGCTCTCCCAGGTTTCTTCCTTTAGAACCAGATTACCTTCCCTTTCCCATTTCTGTTTTACATACAGTGAGTTGCCTTTTCTCTGCCGTAAACCCTTGTATAATTTTGAGATGGTTTTCTGTTTTGAGCCTCTATGGTAAGCATCAATAAATACATTTAACTAAATATTATCCCATTTTACTTCTGCACATTCCTTTTGTATTTGATCTATATAATGGCGAATTTGAAGGTATCTATAGAAATCATCATTATTCAAACCAAATTGCCTCTTCAGATTCTCAAAGCTGTTCATAGACCCCTTATGTAAAAATGTGCAATATGATGTCAAACCTTGAGAACTCCATCTTTTAAAACTAGTGTCCTGTCTTTTTGGTACAAAATTTGGATCAAACGTGCAGCATCTCAAAACCTTCACAGCATCCCTCAGATGATTTTGGGTAACGACCTTATTCCATATCCTAAGTGATAATCGAATCCATGAGCTTCCCAAATTAATTAACTTATTTGTTACCTCCTTATCTCCGATTGCAGCCTGAATCGGAAATTCTGTTATAGCAATCTCAATCTCCTTCCATCTAGCACAATAGTCGGGGTTGCACCAATAAATTAATGTTCTCAGCTGAGCAGCTGCATAATAGTCTTTCAAGCACGGGAGTGCAACCCCACCTTTATTTTTGGTCAGTTGTAACCCCTGGTATCTGATTCTTGGTCTTTGTCCCTGCCAAATATACCTCGAGATATGTTTATCCCATTCTTGAAATTGTTGGTCTGATATATCTAGTGGAAGTGATTGAAAGAGATACAACAGCCTCGGTAACATAACCATTTTGACCGATTCAATACGAGATCCAAAATTAAGATAAGGTATTAGGTCCCACCTCCTAATGTCTTCCCTGATCTTATTGTTCAATGGGAGGTAGTTAAGCAAGTGCAGTTTAGTCAGATCTATTGGAATGTTTATTCCCAGATATCTCATGGATTCAACATCCCACCTCAAGTTAAACTTTTCCCTTACTTTTACTGAGGGGCTATATTTGAAACTAAGAATTTGTGTTTTTATAACATTTAACTTATAGCCAGAGAAGGATCCATATTGTTCCAAAACATAAAATAACTGTAACAAAGACTGTTCAGGGTCTGACAAATACACCAGTACGTCATCGGTGGGAGGTTTCTAAACACAAGAAACCCAAGATTAAAGTTAACTTTGGGGAAACACAAAGATGAAAGGTTACAGGGACATTGATTAATGATGGTTTATTTCAACTCCACGGTTAACCATTGTGTCATGAGGGCATAAAAATCCTCCAGTTATTGTACGATTTTGAAGCAGCTTGAGCTTGCTCACACTGTTCCTCGATGTACTTCGCTAAGGCCCTTCTTAAACCGAATTGTTCAATGGACTCGCCACTGCTCTATGAGTGCTTTACTTTTTACGTCTGTGCATATCTGGGTAAAGTTAAATATAGGGTACGGGTAAAGCACAACATTCCTTCCCACATGTACAAAATATGTTATTTAACTGTGCCAAAGTGCGCAGGTGGCGCGAAGGATGATGCAATCCTTCCATAACCCACGAGACATCCCGCTTGGTCTGTGTTGTTGTAAACAATTAAGAAATGACGTGCATGGCGTTTTAGCTTTTGTGTTATGTTTATTGTTGTCACATGTACCTAAGAACATTAAATACGTTTGTTTTTCATGCTATCCAAACTGACCAAATGTACCTTACTGATACAATCAGTTCAAACGAGAAGGCAGAAGGTGCCGGGTCTATCGATTCACACAGGGGGTGGTGGGAATATGGATTTACACAGAGGGTGATGGGCATATAGAATAATTTGCCAAGCGAGGTCGTTGAGGCAAAAGCTATGACAATATTTAAAATACATTTGGACAGGTACATGGACAGAAACGATTTCGCGTGATTTTGGCCAAACGCTGTAAATGGGACGAGCATAGATAGGGCACATTGGTGGGCATGGGCAAGCAGGGTCGAAGGATCTGTTACCGTACTGTTTGACTGAATGACAATAGATGGAGATACAGAGTGCAGAATAGTTCTCAGAATTGTAGCTTATTGTGGAGCATTAGTTTTTAAACAAAGTCCAATATGTGCAATGGGGAGATACGAATCGAACAGTACCCCAGCATCTGGAGGGACGTGCAGAAGACTGATAACTGAGGAAAATAAGCTATTCCGATGTTTGGTGATGCGCGCTTTCAACCTTCTGTACATTCAGCCGAATAAGAGCATGGGAGAGAACATCTGACCCCGTTTCGACGTATTTGATGATTTTGACCTATTTTCCCGAAGCAGCGTGAAGTGTAGATGGAATCAATGGTCGTCTGGTCTGCATGATAGATTGGGCTATATTTGCAACTCTCTGGAATTTCACCCGGTCTTGTCAGAGCTGTTCCAAAACCAAACTGTGATACAACCGACAATGTGCTTTCCAGGGTCCATCTCTAAAAGTTTTATAAGAAACTCCCGAGACATGCCAAGTTCCCCAGTCTCCTTGTGAAGTAGGCTGGTGTGCCTTCGTGGATTACGCGTCAATGCGATTGCTCCACGACATCCCGTTGGCAATGTTAACGCCATGGAACTTGAGCTCTCAACCTTTTTCCATTCCGTGCCATTGATGCCCATTGGGGAAAATACTCTCCATTGCTTTCTGAAGTCAATAACTACCTCCTTCTTCTTGCTGGCATTCAAAGAGGAGTTATTGTCAAGTCGTCATGTCAATAAGTTCACTATCTCCTTCTTATACACCGTCTCGTCATTGCCCATCATTTGGCCACTCACAACGATGTCTTCTGCAAACTTTTATGTATAATTAGAGTCGAACATGGCTGTACGGTCGCGAGTGTAAAGGAGGTGTAGTAGTGGACTGAGAACGGATTATTGCAGTGCTACAGTCTTCGAAGTTATTGTTGGCGAGGTGCCACCTGTCCTTGCTAATTGTGGGCTGTGGGTGCTAAAATCGAGCATTCAGTGATAGAGCGGGGAGGTGATCCCTTGAAACAGGAGTATGGAACATGTCGTTCTTCCAAACTGCACAGAGTGGAGGATCTCATCAATTGTTGTTCCTTTGACAGCCCCCTTCCTCCACAGATAAATATTGACTTCATCTCTGCACCGAAAGCAAATAGTTGAGGCAGAAATTATAACAAACGTTCAAAGTCAGTTAGACTGCCTCATGAATTGGAAAGATTTAGAGTAATGTGGCGAAAGGTGGGCAGGAGTGACTGGTGCAGATGAGGCACATTGGTCGGCATGGGAAAGCTTGGTCGAAAGTCCGGTTACCATGCTGTCGGACTCGATGACTATGTCAAAAGATAGTGCAATGTGGAAGGTACAGGGTGCAGAATATAGCTCGCAGCATTGAAGTGTTTTGTAGTGCATCAGTTACATAGACAACGTCTAATGTCCGCAAAGGGGTAGAAGCGAATTAAACAGTAAATTAGTCTATGAGGTGACCGTTTAGAAGCCTGATAACGGAGGAAAATAAGTTACTCCTTAATCCTGTCGGGCTCGCTTTCAAACTTTTGTACGTTGTGCGGGATTTCAGTCGCGATAGAACAGGTCCGATTGCGTTCGGTGTTTTCTTTTCGAGGCAGCGTAAAGTGAACATGGAGGCAATGGTGGACGTCTGGTCTGTGTGATGGATTGGCAGCGTTTATAACTCTTTGTAATTTCTCGATGCCTTGGCAGACTTGTTCGCAATCTAAACTGTGGTGCAACTCGACAATATGCTTTCTGCGGTACATCCCAAGAAGCTTGTAAGAGTCACTTTAGACATGCCAAATGTATACAGTCTCCTCATGAAGTACAGGCTTTGACATAACATAACATAACATAACAACACTTTATTGTCACTCGGCTTTTTACACCGAACGAAATTTCAGCAGTCACACAAAACACAGCAAAAAAGAAAAGAACACAGGACACCCGACCCCAACACAAACATCCATCACAGTGACTCCAAACACCCCCTCACTGTGATGGAGGCAACAAAACTTCCCCTCTCTTCCCCCCGCACCCACGGACAGGCAGCTCGACCCCAACCGAGGCAAACGACACGCACAGCCCCCGCAAGGGGATGGAAGGCCCCGCGGCCGAGCCGCCCTGGGCACCGAAACGTCCCGCGGCCGCACCGGGCGATGTTAAGTCCAGCGGCCGAGCCGCACCGGGCACCGAAACGTCCCGCGGCCGAGCCGCACCGGGCACTGAAACGTCCCGCGGCCGAGCCGCACCGGGCACTGAAACGTCCCGCGGCCGAGCCGCACCGGGCGATGTTAAGTCCAGCGGCCGAGCCGCACCGGGCACTGAAACGTCCCGCGGCCGAGCCGCACCAGGCACCGAAACGTCCCGCGGCCGAGCCGCACCGGGCGATGTTAAGTCCAGCGGCCGAGCCGCACCGAGCACTGAAACGTCCCGCGGCCGAGCCGCGCTGGCGATGTTAAGTCCCGCAGCCGAGCCGCGCCGGCGATGGAAGGCCCCGCGGGCGAGCTGCGCCCCGGGGAAGAGACCTAATAAAAGAAAGGTTTCCCCCGCCCCACCCCACCCCCACACCCCACACCCACACCCCACCCCCCCACCACACATACACAGCCAAAAACAGAAACAAAAACCATCCCAACACCGACACAAACAAAAAAAAGAAAAAAAGACAAACAGACTGCCAGAGAGCCGCAGCCGTTAGGCGCAGCCAACTCCTCCCCATATGCCTTCTTGGATGCCGCATGAATGTTTTTCTTAACAACTGCACAGTGTAGAGGATCTGGTCAATTGTTGGTCGTTTCACAGCCAATTGATGCGAGGGATAAATCTCGACTTCTTACTGTACACCACTTTAAAAGTAAGAATCACATTGTTTAAAAGAGAGAGTTCCAAGGCATAATACTGTATGGTCCAAGTGCTATTAAATGTGATTCTGTAATTGGATAGCATTGACATAGAGATTTGCTGGGACTGTTTCTCTGCTGCAGGACGATGACTCTTAATCCAGGCTCTGCGCGTTTCGCCACATGTGGTATCACCGTCAGTAGTTATAGCAGGGCTGTTCTACTCTTTCCTTCTTTGTTCGCGTTGTCAGAGACGTGAGGACTTTATTCACAGGAGTGAAGGAAGCTGAGGGGTGAAGATATGAAGGTGTGTAAAATCATGAGAGGTATAGATAGGATGAATGCAATCTTTTACCGAGGATGGAGTCGCAAAAGTCACATCTCATAGGTTTAAGGTGAGAGGGGCCAAATTTACTGGGAATGTGAAGGAAGATTTGACACGAAGAGGGTGCTGGGTGTATGGTACGAAATTTGATAAGATCATTCCCTTCTGACATTATCTAATTTTTCCACTTTGGATGGATATCATCAGTCTTGTGAGTGTATTATTTTTTACTCTATTGTTATGCTATTGAGGGCGTGCAGCGTTGGTTCACTAGGTTAATTCCCGGAATGGCGGAACTGTCGTATGTTCAAAGACTGGAGCGACCTGGCTTGTATGCACTGGAAATTAGGATGAGAGGGGATCTTATTGAAACATATAAGATTATTAAGGGATTGCACACGTTGGAGGCAGGAAACATGTTCCCAATGTTGGGGGAGTCCAGAACCAGGGGCCACAGTTTAAGAATAAGGGGTAGGCCATTTGGAATTGAAAAGAGGAAAACGTTTTTCACTCAGAGTTGTAAATCTGTGAAATTCTCTACCTCAGAAGGCAGTGGAGGCCAATTCTCTGGACGCTTTCAAGAGAGAGCTAGATAGAGCTCCTAAGGATAGCGGAGTCACGGGGTACGGGGAGAAGGCAGGAACGGAGTACCGATTGAGAATGATCAGCCATGATCATCACATTGAATGGCGATGCTGGCTCGAGGGGCCGAATGATCTACTCCTGCACCTGTTGTGTATTGTTTATGTTCCAGTAATGCACATGCACAGTCATTAATACGGTCCGCGATACGGTATCAGGAGTTTTACTGTGATCTTCCTCCTGTGCCGACTCCTCTCCATTTCTTCTCATTTTCCCAACAGTTCTTTTGTGGTTAACCCCTATTCAGTACCTTCTTTTGTATATCAATACAGTTTGTGTTACATGGAAAATCTTAGTAGTCATCTTAGTCCGATTATTCAGCTCTGATCATACTTGGTACTTATGTCAGATCATTAGGTTAGGTGATGATAGACTACGTCTATTATTATCACATGTTCCAAGGTGCAGCGAAAAGCGTCGGTTTGCACGCTATCCATTCAGTTCAGTTATACCATCGGTTACAATCAGTTAAAGCCCTGGAGATGGAGCGAGGAAGATACAGAATGCAGAATATAATTCATTACATAGAATATCATGCTGAATATTGTCACGTTGCCTAATTCCGTTCTCCGGAGAACTGGACAAGTGCAGTTGGAGAACTCGAGTTCTGTGAAAACAGAAGGCAAATAATTCGTTCAAAAATATTATTAACTGTGCCGAGGTGCACAGCTAGAACGACGGATGAAGCAATGCCTCTATGACTGATGAAACAACCCGCTGGTTTCGTGTTGTTGTAAGTACAGAAGGTGATAGACGCTTTAGGTTTTAGCTTCAGTTTTAGATTTAATATTGTTACATGTTCCGAGCTGCAGCAAACAAATTTGTTCTGCATGCTATCCAAACAGATTACATTTCTCATATATTGCTACTATCGGTTCAAACTCGTGGATCAAAGGCACTTGTGTATCCGTTCAGAGCGTGGTAGGTGTATGGATTCGCACAGTGGGTAGCAGAGATATAGAATGAGGTGCAAAAATAGGTAGTTGAAGTAGAAACTATAAGATCATTTAAATTACATTCGGACAAGCACATCTAGGAAGAGTTGAAAGTGATTCAGGGCCACAGCGGCAGTTGGGAAGTTGTATATGGGTACATTGATCGGCCGTGGCAGGCTGGGCCGAAGGACCTGTTCCTGCGGTGTATGACACATGACAATAGATAGAGCAAAGTGCAAGTTACAGAGTGCAGAATCCATATATCGGCATTGTCAACGTCAAAGTCAAAGTCAAAGTCAGCTTTATTGTCAATTTTCAGTTAGTTTACACAGGCAGAAAATCGAAATACCGTTTCCCACAATCCCGAGGAATAAAGTGCATTAAAAGTTAAAATTAAAAAGGCACAGCAAACAACAGTCAATATATACAGTTTAATAAAATATAGTCACTTCAATGAAAAAAAGATGAAGATGAATATATTACAATAAAAAATAATGAACAGTCGTGCAAAGTCTGTCCATAGCAGCGTTAAAAAAAGTGTCTGGTGCTGGATGTGCGTGTGTGTGGGGTGTTAAAGTCCAGGTCCAATGGGGGCAGGGGAGAGAGGAGGGAGGGAGGGGAGAGAGTTCAGCATCCTGACAGCCTGGTGGAAAAAAACTGTTCTTTAGTCGGATGGTGCTCGACCTCAGGCTGCGAAACCTTCTCCCTGAAGGCAGGAGGGTGAAGAGGCTGTTGGAGGGGTGGGAGGGGTCACCCACAATGCTAAATGCTTTGCGGGTGAGGCGGGTGGTGTAAAGGACCAGGAGTGTTGGGAGTGAGGCGCCAGTGATCCTCTCAGCAGTGTTTACTATGCGCTGCAGGTTCTTGAGGCTGGAGGCTGTACAGCTTCCGAACCACACAGTAATGCAGCTGCTGAGGATGCTCTCGATGGCGCCTCGGTAAAAAGTGTACATGATGGGTGTGGGGGCTCCCGCTCTCTTCAGTTTGCGGAGGAAGTAGAGGCGCTGCTGGGCTTTCTTGGCGATGGACGTGGTGTTGTTGCTCCAGGAGAGATCCTCGGTGATGTTCACCCCCAGGAATTTGGTGCTGCTCACCTGCTCCACAGCAGCACCATTGATGGTCAGTGGGTGGGGGTGTTGGGTGTGCGATCTCCTGAGGTCGACAACAATCTCCTTTGTTTTCTCCACATTCAGGAAGAGATTGTTGTCTGTGCACCACGCGGCCAGCTGGTTCACCTCCTTCCTGTAGTGGGTCTCGTCGTTGTTGCTGATGAGACCCACCACGGTTGTGTCGTCCGCAAACTTGACGAAGTGGTTGGAGCTGTGGGTGGGTGTGCAGTCGTGGGTCTGCAAGGTGAAGAGCAGGGGACTTAGCACACATCCTTGTGGGCCCCCGTACTCAGCGTGATGGTGTCCGATGTGTTGCTGCCGACCCGTACAGACTGGGGTCTGGCAGTGAGGAAGTCCAGCAGCCAGTTGCAGAGAAGGGGGCTGAGGCCCAGGTTTGTTAGTTTACAAACCAGCTGCTGGGGGATGATGGTGTTGAATGCTGAGCTAAAGTCTATGAACAGCATCCTAACATGTGAGTTTTTAGTGTCCAAGTGGGTGAGGGCTGGGTGTAGATCAGAGGAGATGGCATCCTAAGTGGACCGCTTAGCTCGATATGCAAACTGAAACGGGTCCATGGAGGGGGGGAGGTTGGATCTGATCTGCTTCATGACTAGCCTCTCGAAGCACTTCATGATGGTTGAAGTCAGCGCTACAGGGCGGTAGTCGTTGAAGCAGGATGGAGAGGACTTCTTGGGCACAGGTATGATGGTGGTTTCTTTGAAGCACGAGGGAACAACAGCCTGGCTGAGGGAGATGTTGAAGATGTCTGTGAGGACATCTGTGAGTTCAGCTGCGCAGTCTTTTAGCACACGACCAGGAATGTTGTCAGGTCCAGAAGCTTTTCGGGTGTTAATCCTTAACAGTGTGCTCCTCGCACTGCCTGGAGACAGACAAATAGCCTGGTCGTTGGGGGGGGGGGGGGGGGGGGGGGGAGTTGTTTTCTGCGCAGGTGTGTTGCTCTGTCCTTCAAAGCGTGCGAAGAAGCCGTTGAGGTCGTTCAGGAGAGAGGTGTCACTGTCACAGGTTTGTGGTAGGGGTTTGTAGCCCGTGATAGTCCTAATACCCTTCCACAGGCTCCGTGTGTCTCTGCTGTCACTGAAGTGGGCTGTGATGCGCCGGGTGTAGTGTTGTTTGGCTTTCCTGATGCCACTGGAAAGTTTGGCCCTGGCTGCTCTGAGACCGGCTGGATTGCCCTCTCTGAAGGCAATGTTGCGGACCCTCAGCAGCCCATGGACCTCCCCTGTCAGCCATGGCTTCTGGTTAGCCCGGATGGTGATGGCTCTGGTAGCGCATTGTTGTACATCTGTACCTCAGACGAAGTTCAATGTCCATAATGGGGTAGAGGGATTTGAATAGTATCCTAGCCTATGGAGGGACCGTTCATAAGCCCAATAACGGAGGAAATTAACCTATTCCTAAGTTTGTGATGCGCGCTTTCAAGCATCTCTACTATTTGCCGGATTGGAGTTGGGGGAAGAAGAACTGAGCGGGATTGGCCAAGTCTTTGATTATGTTGGGTGTTTGGATAATGTTATGCAGCGTGGAGTGTAGATAGATAATATGATTGGTCTGGGCTCTGTGATAGACTGGGCTATATTTACAACCCTCTGTAATTTCTCGCGGTCTTGGCATAGTTGCGCCAAAAACAAGCTGCCATGCAAGGTGACGATTTGCTTGTTTTTGCAAGGATAACAGGAGACATGACATTTGTCTTTTTGTTTTTGTTTGTGTGCGTTCTTGGGTGTCGCATCAATGTGATTGCTCCAAGTCAGAGTGGCAAGATTTACAGGAAACTGAGGAAGGAATTTGTGTTTTGTTTTCTTACTCCTGTCCCCACACTTCACCTTCTCCTCGCAATTGCCCAACAATCCATTTCTGGTTAACGGCCACTCATTACCTTCTCTTTTATATCAACACCGTCTGTGTCTCGTGTACAACCTTAGTCAGCAATGCAGTACGAACATTCTCGCTCTGATCAGAGTTGTTATTTATCTCAGGTCATTTGGTCAGGGTAGGTCTATTATTATCACATGTAACGAGATGCAGTGCAAAGCTTTGTTTTGCACGCTTTTCACTCACTTCAAATATTCCACACACAAAAACAATTAGTGTAAAGGCAAGTCCAATAGATCGGGTTGAGGGGAAGATACAGAATGAAGAATATAGTTCATGATACAGAATATCTTTCTGAATGTTTTTTAATTATTTCCACCAAACCCGATTTGTTAATTATTTGGAATATTTAACAATCTTTTCTCAAGCCTCCTTGCATAATTCCGGTCCATCGTTCTTTGCATTTTGGAGAACTCGAGTTCTATAGAAACACAAATTCTTAATTGAACCCGATGCAAAATTCGTATTAAACTGTGCCGATGTGCATAGGTAAAAATATTAATGATACAATGCTTCTATTAACTATGAGGCCTCCTTGGTTTGTAAAGGTATAAACAATTAAGTTGAAAGTTGGATTGAGATTTAGGCTTCAGGTTCAGGTTCATTATTGCCACGTGTATCGAGCCGCATGAATAAAGTTGCTTTATATGCGGTCCAAACAGATTAAATACGATAATATACAAATATTATCAGTTCAAACTCAAGAACAATAGGTGAAGCAAAGGGAAGACACAGAATGCAGACCATAGTTTGCAGTAGTGTAGCGCATCTGTTCCATAGAGAAATATCCGCCATGGAGTAGGGATGGTAGTCCGTACTATCCGTATGTACGTACTATCGTGAAGGTGAGAGGGTAGACGATCTGATCAACTGTGGGTCCTTTGAAGGCCACTTTTTTTCGAGGAATTCAATCTCTGCACCGAGTTGAAGATA
Source organism: Rhinoraja longicauda (assembly GCF_053455715.1). Lineage (NCBI taxonomy): Eukaryota > Metazoa > Chordata > Chondrichthyes > Rajiformes > Arhynchobatidae > Rhinoraja > Rhinoraja longicauda. Next base: position 74,850,578 of record NC_135960.1, on the reverse strand, counting down.
TGTATCGCGCTCTTTAAATGAGACAACGTCAAAGGATAATAGTCTACGGAGCATGTGCTGGTAAATGGTACTTATTAATTGGAAATCGTAGAAAACGATAGTTGCTGTGCTGTTTCTCTGCAGTGTGACTCGTGGCTCTCAGTCCAGTCTATGTATTTTTTTCCATTTGTGGTATGACCGTCGTTAGTTAAAGCAGGGATTCGCTCATAATTATTTGTCCGGCCGGAGCTCTAGGTGGAGTTACGTTCCATATTCCTTGGATGGCAGGAGGCTGGGAGGTAATCTTAGAAAGGCCTATAAATCGAGAGGGGAATAAATAGTGTGGATGAACTGTGTCAATTACCCAGAATGGGGAATCAAATAACAGAGGTCAGAGGGTTACGTTAAGAGAGGCAAGATTTACAAAGAACTGCACGGAAAAACCTTTACACTCAGATGGTGATGGGTATAAAGAACGAGCTTTCAGAAACGTTAGTTCAAACATGGGGAGGATGGTGCATTTATTCAGCCACAACATTTGGAATATAACTACCAAATCAACTTGAGCAATGAGTAAGCATTATCGGCTATTTCTATTTCTATTGTTCGGCTTGAACTGATTTTGTAGGAATGTTCAGGTGCAATGTCGATGTAATTTACACTCTAACTGAGGTACGCTTGAGTTGTGCGAAATGTGCATTTGTTTTGGGATATCATTTCTTTTATCAGGTCACTCATTTAGACAATCGATACGTTTACCTTACTCCACGGGTGTCATCTGAGTCTTCTGCGTTTATCTTGCTCCACTCTTGTATTTCAGAATCCCGGCAATTACTAAGGTCAACGATTCAGTTTCAGCACTTTACTGTATTCTGCCCCCTGTCCCCGTTCCTCGCCTTCTCTTCGCTTTGTCCAGCAGGTTTTTTTGTGTGCTTGACGACTACTCATCGCTTTCTCTTGCATATCAACACCATTAGTGTCACATCGACTATCTTTGTCTCCATCATTATACGGGCATTCCCGCTCTGATCACGGTTGTTACTAATGTCAAATTGGTAGGTTCGGGACGGTCTCCAAATGTCACTTGCATCGAGGAACAGTGAAAAGTTTGGCTTTTCGTGCTATTTACTCAGATCAGATATACCGCAGATAGATACACACAGCTCAAACTCAAATGAATCAGACAGAACAAACAGGAAGAGACAAAATGCAGAATAGTCCCGCGAGATTGATGATAAGCTTGGATGGTATAATGCAATTTAAGTCACTTTAGTCTCGAAATAGGAGTATTACGTAGGTGTTTCTCTCATCCAGGTGATCTGGGGATGAGTGTAGGGCGAGTGCGATGGTATCGTCCGTGGATCTCTTGTGGCGGTTGGCGAACTGCAGTGGGTCAAGGCCGCTGGGTAGACTGGATTTAATGCGTTCCATGACAAGCCTTCCAAAACATTTCATGATCGTGAATGTCAAGGCCACTCTTCGGTGGTCGATTAAACTTGAGGTCTTGATGATGATGGTCTTCTCGAAGCAACTGAGTAACTGAGAACGGAGGAAGGAGAGCATAAAGATGTCCTCGAATACACGTGCTAGCTATTCCACGCAGCTACTAAGGACACGGACAGGAACTCCGTCTGGGATTGTTGCTTTACGTGGGGTTACCATCAGGAAGACCGCTCTAACCTCTGCAACTGATACACTGGGGAGAGGCACACTGGAGTCTGAAGAGTCAGGTGTCACCGCCTTCTGCTCGAAGCGAGCACAGGAAGCATTCCGTTCATCGTGTAGGGCCGCACTTTTACCAGTGATGTTGCCTAAACTTGCTTGGCATCCAGTTATCTTAATCAAACTTGCCACGTTCTCACTGTGTCCCAGAGATTATACTGGGACTCAAGTTTGTCCCGGTATTGTCTTTTGGCATCCTTGAGGGTTCTCCGGAGACCATGGCGTGGCTTATTGTACCGCTTGGGATCGTTTGACTTGTATGACAATAGACAATCGACAATAGGGGGAGGAATAGGCCATTCGGCCCTTCAAGCCAGCACCGCCATTCAATGTGATCATGGCTGATCATTCTCAATCAGTACCCCGTTCCTGCCTTCTTCCCATATCCCTGACTCCGCTATCCGTAAGAGCTCGATCTAGCTCGCTCTTGAATGCATTTAGAGAACTGGCCTCCACTGCCTTATGAGGCAGTGAATTCCACAGATTTTCAACTCTCTGACTGAAAAGGTTTTACGTCATCTCCGTTCCAAATGGCCTACCCCTTGTTCTTAAATTGTGCCCCTGGTTCTGGACTCCCCCAACATTGGGAACATGTTTCCTGCCTCTAACGTGTCCAACCCCTTAATAATTCTATATGTTTCGATAAGATCCCCTCTCATCCTTCTAACGTCCAGTGAATACAAGCCTAGCCGCTCCAGTCTTTCAACGTACGACAGTCACGCTACTCCGGGAAATAAACCCAGTAAACCGACGCTGCACGCCCTCATTAGCAAGAATATCCTTCCTCAAATTTAGAGACCATAACTGCACACAGTACTCCAGGTGCGATCTCACGAGGATCCTATACAACTGCAGAAGGCAGTTGTATAGGATCCTCTTTGCTCCTATATTCAACTCCTCTTGTTAGGATGGCCAACATTTCATTGGCTTTCTTTAGTGCCTGCTATACCCGCATACTTCCGTTCAGTGACTGATGCACTCGGACACCAAGATCTCGTTGTACTTTTCCTCACTTGACACAATTCCGATAATAATCTGCCTTCTTATTCTTACCACCACTTATCCACATTAACCTGCATCTGCCATGCATCCGCCCACTCACACAACCTGTCCAAGTCACCCTGCAACCTCATAGCATCTTCCTCACAGCTCACACTACCACCCAACTTTGTATCATCTGCAAATTCACTAATGTTACTTCTAATCCCTTCATCCAAGTCATTAATGTATATTGTAAATAGTTGCGGTCCCAGTACCGAGCCTTACGGTACTCCACTAGTCACTGCTTGCCATTCTGAAAGGGACCCATTTATCCCCACTCTTTGCTTCTATCTATCAACCAAGTTTCTATCCATGTCAGTACCCTACTCCCAATACCATGTGCTCTGATTTTACCCACTAGTCTCCTATGTGGGACCTTGTCGAAGGATTTGTGAAAGTCGAGGTACACCACATCCACCGGCTCTCCCCTGTCAATTTTCCTGGTTACATCCTCAAAAAATTCCAGAAGATTAGTCAAGCATGATTTCCACTTCAAAACTCCATGCTGGTTGGGAACGATCCTGTTACTGCTATCCAAATACTCCGCAATTTCGTCTTTTAGAACTGACTCCAGCATCTTTCCCACCACTAATGTCAGACTAACTGGTCTATAATTTTCCGTTATCTCTCTCCCTCCTTTCTTAAAAAGTGGGATAACATTAGCTACCCTCCAATCCACACGAACTGATCCTGAATCTATAGAACATTGGAAAATGATCACCAAGACGTCCACGATTTATAGAGCCACCTCCTTAAGTACCATGGGATGAAGACCATCAAGCCCTTGGGATTTATCGGCCTTTAGTCCCGTCAGTCTACCCAACACCATTTCCTGCCTCATGTTAATCTCCTTCAGTTCCTCCGTCACCCTAAGATCTCTGGCCACTAGAACATCTGGGAGATTGATTGTATCTTCCTTAGTGAAGACAGATCCAAAGTACCGGTTCAACTCGTCTGCCATTGCCTTGTTCCCCATATTAAATTCCCCTGCGTCTGACTTCAAGGGACCCACATTTGCCTTGACTATTTTTTTCCTTTTCACATACCTAAAAATGCTTTTACTATCCTCCTTTATTTTATTGGCTAGCTTACCGTCGTACCTCATCATTTTTCCACGTATTGCCTTTTTAGTTATCTTCTGTTGCTCTTTAAAAGAGTCCCAATCCTCTGGCTTCCCACTTTTCTTTGTACGTTATACTTCTTCTCTTTTATTTTTATGATGTCCTTGACTGCCCTTGTCAGCCACGGGTGCATCTTTCTCCCCTTAGAATCTTTCCTCCTCTTTGGCATAAATTGATCCTGCAACTTCTGCATTATTCCCAGGAATACCTGCCATTGCTTTTCCACCGTCTTCCCTGCTAGGGCTTCCTTCCATTCAAATACTTGCCAGCTCCTGCCTCATGCCTCTGTAATCCCCTTTGCTATACTGTAATACTGACACTTCCGATTTTCCCATCTCCCTCTCAATTTGTAAAGTAAAACTTATCATATTGTGATCACTGCATCCTACTGGCTGTTTTCCCTCGAGTCCCCTTATCAGATCAGGTTCATTACACAACATTAAATCCAGAATTGCGTTCTCCCTGGTAGGCTCTGGTACAAGCTGTTCTAAGAATCCATCTCGGAGACACTCCACAAACTCTCTTTCCTGGGGTCCATTACCAATCTGATTTCCCAGTCTACCTGCATGTTGAAATCTCCCATAACTACCGTAGCATTAAATTTGCGACATGCCAATTTTAGTTCTTGATTCAACTTACACCCTCTGACGACGCTACTCTTTGGGTGCCTGTAGATAACTCCCATTACGGTCTTTTTACCCTTACAATTCCTTATTTCTATCCATACTGATTCTACATCTCTTGATTCTATGTCCCCCCTTGCACGGGAGTGAATATCATTCCTTACCAAAAGAACGACAGCAGCCCCTCTGCCCACCTGTCTGTCTTTTCTATACGTTGTGTACCCCTGAATATTCAGCTCCCACCCAGGTCCTCTTGTAGCCTTGTCTCTGTGATTCCCACAACATCATACTTGCCTATGTCTAACTAAGCCTCTAGCTCATCCACTTTATTTTTCATACTTCGCGCATTTAAATACAACACTTTAACTTCGCTATTCCCCTCCCCTCTCACATCGGTCACAAATGGCCCTGATCTGACTCTCTTATCCCATCCAGAAGTTCCCTTCCCATTTATTCCAGAGTCCTTTGCAACTTCTCCTCTATTCGCTTCCCCTTTAACTCCATCTTCATATTCCCAATTTGTCAACCCCCCCCCCCCCCCACCATTACTTAGTTTAAAGCCACACGTGTAGCACTATCATACCTGCCTGCCAGAATGTTGGTCCCCCTGCTGTTAAGGTGCAACCCGTCCCTTTTGTACAGGTCACCCCTACCCTAGAAGAGATCCCAGTGGTCTAAGAATCTAAACCCCTGCTCCCTGCTCCAGCCCCTCGGCCATACATTCATATCCTCGATCTCTCTGTTTCTGCCCTCACTAGCACGAGGTAACAGTCCAGAGGTAAGCACCCTCGACGTCCTACTTCGACGTCTTCTTCCCAACTCTCTAAACTCTTGTTGCAGTACCTCCTTCCTATTCCTCCCGACGTCGTCCGTGCCCACGTACACAACTACTTGCGGTTGATCGCCTTCCCTCGCTAGGATGCTCTGAAGCCGGTTACTGATGTTTTGAACCCTGGCACCAGGAAGGCAACAGACCATCCTCAAGTCCCGCCTTCCGCCACAGAATCTACTGTCCGTACCTCTGACAATTGAGTCACCCACTACTATGGCTCTTCCTGACTTCGGTCTTTCCGGTCGAGTCTCCTTGCCTGGATTAGAGCCGCCAAGCTGTCCGCCGCTCGAACTGGAAGCGTCTTCTGCCCCGACAACTCCCAAGAGGGTGCACCTGTTTGCAATAGGCACAGCCACCTGGGTCTCCTGGAGTCTACGTTCACTCCCCCCTGAAACAGTCTCCCACCTTCGCTCGACCTGGACCCTTGGCGTGACAGCCTCACAGTAGGTCCCGTACAGGAAACTTTCGCATTCGCGGATGGTCCTGAGGTCATCCAGCAGTTTCTCCAACTCCACCACACGTCCATTCAGGAGCTGCACCTGGACACAGTTCTTGCAGGTGTAGCTCCCAGAAGCTCCAGTGGTGTCCCTACCTTCCCACATCCTGCAGGAAACACAGTGCACCAACTGATCTGCCATTACATTATTGTGTAAAAACAAATCAGGTTCAAAAACAACTCTCACCTTCTCACCTAAGAATCGCAGCCAAAGACTCGCACTTTTCTCACAGGGCACTTCCCTCGACAGGGCTGCACCCGGACAGGGCTGCAAACCTTGTTAATATCAGTCTCTAATTTGCCTAATTAGCTAATTTACCAAACTTCTATTTTAATTGATCAGCCAATCCACGTACTCGCTTCTATCATGCCTTCCTGACATCTTGGAGGTATGCGCTTTCCTGACTGTCTGCTAGCGTCCCCTTTGGCGCTCTTTTTAAACTGCCTTTTTACCTGCAATTAACATTCACTTACTTGCTTGCTTTCAGCCAACGGTCGTCCTTGCTCCTTCTCTTTTTTTAATTAATTTTATTTACATTTTAACAAAACAAATACATGTATGAACTCATAGTACGCGATGGTACCTACATTATAAATTGATTATACATTTTAAATTCGATTATACCTGTATTGTTCTGTATTATCTCCCCACCCACAACCCCCCTCCCCCCCACCCCCAGTTAGAAAAAAGAGGAAAAAGGAGAAGAAGAAAGATAAAGAACTAAAAATAAAAAAGGAAAGAAAGAAAGAAAGAAGAAAGAAGGAAACCTGGAGACAAGAAGGAAACACTTCCGGCTAATTTCTTATTAAATTCTTTTTATGGGTATCAAAACAATCCTAAAATTAAATATTTCCAATTCTTATTCTTAGTTTTAAAGTGAATGGGTTCCAAAGTTTCAAAAAGAAATCATATTTATTTCTCAGATTATAAGTAGCTTTTTCTAATGGGATACAACTACGCATTTCTGCATACCATCTTGCAATTCTTATTTCATTGTGATCTTTCCAAGTGACCGCCACACATTTTTTTGCTATTGCTATTGCCATTTTAAGAAATCTTTCCTGATATTTATCTAAAATTAATCTTGGTAATATTCCTTTAGTATCTCCCAATAAAAACAACCTTGAATCCTATGGTATGGTCTTATTCATCAATTGTTCCAAAAAGTTTTTTAGGTCTTTCCAAAAAGGAGTTACCTTAGGACATGCCCATGTGGAGTGTAAAAAAGTACCCACATCCTGGTTGCATCTAAAACAAATTTCAGGTAAATTTGGATTTAAATTGTTTAATTTTTTCGGAGTTAAATATAGTTGATATAAAAAATTGTATTGTACTAAACTATATCTCACATTAATAGTATTTTTCATACTTTCTAAACACAATCTTTCCCAACTTGGTTCATCAATGCTAATATTCAGATCTGTTTCCCATCTTTGTCTTGATTTTTGAATTCCTGTCTTTGGACTAGATTTTTGTAACAATTTATACATTGAAGATATACATTTTTTAGTGTCCTTGCCCTGAATCAGGGATTCAATTCCTTTAATTTGAAATAACGACATTGAATTACCTAACTTTTCCCTTAAAAAAGATTGTAATTGATAATAGAAAAAAATACTATTCCCTGGAATTTGATATTTGTTTCTCAATTGAGAAAATGTCAAAAAATTATTTCCTTCGTAGCAATCTCCCATATGTTTAATACCCTTCTGTTCCCAGACTTGTAATATTTGATTATTCCAAGCAAACGGCAGTAACCTATTTTTTACTAATGGAGTTTTAGCTGTTAGAAAAAATCTTTTATCATTAGCTTTAACTGTTTTCAACAATATATTAATTAAATGTTTTAGCAATGGTGACTCTTGATCCTTAAATAATAGTTTCGCTTCCCATTTATAGATAAGGTCTCCCGACCTTTACTGACTGACTATGAATCGGACCTAGCCTTCACTTGTGAACGTACATCCATGGTTAACAATTGGGGAACACTCGGATTGACTCTGTCGGCACGCAGTCTTTCACTCTGAATGATAAAGTCAGTCACGGCAGATGCGCAATCATTCAGATTAGCTTCAGAATCCCTGATTATGGACTAGTCTACTGACTTAAAGTAGTCGCGTAAGATGTCATTCGTGTCCGTTGACCAGCTTCTTACAACTCTCTGCATCGGATCCTCCTGCTTCAATTGTTGGCAGGGTGCAGAAGCACAGCTCGGTGGTCAGATTCCCCTGAAATGTGGCCGAGGGACCGGGCGACATGGAACAATCCCTACAGGATGGACGAGGCGAGCCTGGACGTGAGAACACATAGAATGCACTGAAGGGACACAGTGGAACAGTTCAATGCTGAGTAATGTTCCTAGCTCCAGTTTGTTCATTGTATTCTTATTTACAAGGGTGGATGGGCGTATGTTCCTGTGTGTTTCTTCTCGCACACCGTGGAAGTCCTTTGAAGGACACCATCAGGAGCACGCATAGAGCTAGGAAACACCAGCAGACAGAGACGGGAAACACAGAGAGATAGAGACGAATACTCACAGAGAGAAGTAGGAACATTCACGGAAACAGGCAGGACCCTCCCCTAATTCTACGTAGGTTTGCCTTCTCCTGATTTTCCATTTGCAGGCGCACTCCCCTATTTCCAAATTTACAGTTTCCCTTCGCTAATTTCGTATTTGTTGTTTATCCACCCGCCATACTTCAATAACGGTGCACCCGCAAATCCCCATTTGTGGTGCCCTCCCCTAATTGAACATTTACCGGTGCTCTCCCGTAATTACCATATATAAGGACCTTCCCCAAAATAACAATTTATTGTGATGCCCCACAATTGACGAAGCCCTTAATTTGAGCAGTTGAGTATATAATCCCAGTACCGTCGATAAAATGCACAGAAGATTAACAAAAACAAGTGAGAAGATGTGTGGTCGGTTGGACGGATGGCGTGTGTTCTACTGCGGAAGGACGATGTAACGAGGTGGAATTAGCGCCCAGGTGAAGACAACAACAAACCAAACAGAGGGACAACTGGTTTCAACTTGCCTCATTGTCCGGAGTGGCTTCCAAATCAGTAGAAACTGGGATCTGAATGCAGCGCCAAAGTCCCCATTCTGACCACAACCGAGTGAAAGGCTAGTGTCGCTAAAGGAAACCAATGAGAAAGTGTAAAGTGTGATCAAGTGTCAGTGGTTAAGGATGCAAGAAGCAATATCGAACTCAGGTTCGTGCTACATGTTACACGCGTGTAAACATCTCAAGATAGTTTATCGAAATCTCACAAATTGACTGCAGTGAATGGATCTGTAAAATGCACATTTCATATTTTACAACCAGAATGCAGAAAAGTACCAGGATATCAAGGAAACTTTCAGCCAATCCAAACGAAATTACTCCCTGTAGCTTTGCTAAGATGTTGATGTCCTCAGGTGAAGCTGCAACTGCGGTAGCATTCGGTTTGAGTTAAGGGAGAGAGCTCCAATGACAATGAAAGACGTGACAACCCAGAGACCCTGAAAAATGCATTTTCCATATAACGTCCAATTGGTGTTTAGTTGTGATTTATTGATTTCTGTCGTTTGAATGTAGCACGTCCTTGCGGTGGAATAGCGTACGGCATTTATTTTGGATATCTGTGATTTGCTTTATTTATGTAAGTCAGCCCAGGTTCATCCCAGTGATCGGTTCGACGCTGCGGAGTACTGTAGAACAGGTAGATCGAGGAGTGCACATCACAGATCACTGGATTTTGAGTCCCCGGTGGATACGATGGTAGTGAAGTTTTGGCACGATGTCTTTCATTTGTTACGGTATTAAGTGCAGATTTTGGGACGTTATATTACAGTTTACAAGACGTTGGCGAGGCCGCGCTTGTTTGCAGTTCCCTTGCCGTCCACTTGATGTCCCCATTATTCAAAAGCTCGAAATTGCATAATACCCAGGATTTTATTCCCCAGATATGGTTCCGTGCTTCATTGGCTCAGAAGCCAAAATCAGGACATCGAACAGCTCGCTTCAAGTAATACTAAATATTATTTTTGTTTAATAAAATTATTTTCTAGCAGGGCAGGTGGGTTCTAAATGATGCCCCACCGCAGACAGTCCTGAAAGCACAAATAGAGGCTAACTGCCTACATAGTCTCTGAGACTCTTACAGTCAAACAATGACGATGCTATTTATAGAGTTATAGTCAAACAGCACGAACAAAGACCATTTGGAATCTGATGCCGAGGCCGAGCAATATGTCCAAATAATTTAGTCCAACTTCCCCACGTTTTCGCCATGTCCCACCATCCATTTTTATCCACCTGTTCTTTCAAATGTCTCTTGTACATTGTAATCGAAGGACATCGCCTTAGCTTCATCTGGCACCCAGTTCCACCTACCCACAACTTCCTGTGTAACTGAATTGCCTCTCAGGTCTCTTCTGACGCTATCGTCTCTCCCTTGAAAACTATGTTATCCAGCTCCAGACTCCCCACCCTGGAAAAACGACAGCACGGTCTCCCTTTCCCACCCCGCCCCCGACGTTCTCAGTTGAATGTATTCCTTCCATAGATCGGAGACCATAACTGCGCTCAGTGCTCGAAGTCTGGTCTGAATAATGCTACATATGGTTCAGGCGACCACCTGGAATACTAAGTGCCGCACCTTTCAACTACCTGGCCATTTCATCTCTATCAACGCGTCTATGATCACATAACACCCAAATCCAAACGTAAGGTACCAGTGGACGAATTATACTCGGTCATGAACTACCTTTAAGGACTAAACTCTGATGCCCTGCTCATTATCTGCGGTGAGATCAATCATTCCAACTTCAGGGGTGCAGTGGTACCTAAACTAAGCATGCCCATTGTCTCACACTGGGCATTCGCTCTTTGGGTTACACCACCATTTAGAATGCTTAGAGTTCCAGAGCAACAGCCTTGCTTTCATGGACAGAATGCACAAGGAAATGTTTATGGCCATTGGAAATGGAAGAATGAGGTCCCACAATCCTGTGTAGGTCTACAGGACGACGGTGAAGAGAGTCAAAATCTTCAAATTATTGGACGTGCATATCTCTGAAAATCATTCCTGGACCCGGCACATTAATGCAATGATAAAGAAAGCTAATCAACGTCTCTACTTTCCGAGCAGATTGACGAGATTCGGTCTGTCAATTCTCTTGGATTTCTACACTTGTGTAGTGGAGAACATATTGCCCGGTTGCACCACGGTCTGATTCGACAACTTGAATGCCCTAGAGAGAGGAACACTGTAAAATGTAAGTACTACCCAGCAGGTATATCAAGGGTACTGAGCTCTCAATCGAGGGATCTACATGAGTTATCATATCATATCATATATCTACAGCCGGAAACAGGCCTTTTCGACCCTCCAAGTGCGTGCCGCCCAGTGATCCCCGTACATTAACACTATCCTACACCCACTAGGGACAATTTTTACATTTACCCAGCCAATTAACCTACATACCTGTACGTCTTTGGAGTGTGGGAGGAAACCGAAGATCTCGGAGAAAACCCACGCAGGTCACGGGGAGAACGTACAAACTCCTTACAGTGCACCCGTAGTCAGGATCGAACCTGTGTCTCCGGCGCTGCATTCGCTGTAAAGCAGCAACTCTACCGCTGCGCTACCGTTGCAGCCTCATAAAGGCAGCCAGCCTCATCAGTGACACAGGCGACACACTCATTTCACTCCTGCCATCGGAATGAAAACATAGGAGCCTGAAAAGTCCTGGTTCAGCACTAGGTTCTTCCCTACAGCCATGAGGCGATTAAACACGACAACCTCCAAACCACATTGAATTTTTGACATTGATTTTTTGCACTATTGTTGCATGCTTGTTTCTTCATATGTTGTTTTTTTTAGTACTGTTTATGCATATTCTTTCGTAATGCAGCAAGTCAGTCTTTCACTGTTCTATTTGGAACATGTGACAATAAAACCTTCCTGACACTTGACTCTTGATCCCTCCTATTTGCCATCTGTCGAGAGCTAACGATGTTGCTCCTGTCGGGTTACAGTCAGGGATTTCAGAACGTGGCGCCAACAGAAGTGTAAGACAGCAGTGGTCAGTCCACAACGAGATCTACATCAGGTTTATCTTGAGAAGATGGACTGGAACATGATTTGAGAATCGGAGTAAAGAGGTCCTTGTGCAGTTATATAGGACCCAGGTGGGACCACATCTGGAGTATTGTGTGCCGTTTTGGACTCCAAATTTAAGGAAGGACATCCTTGCTCTCGAGGCAGTGCAGCGTAGGTTCACGAAATTATTTCCCGGGATGGCGGGACTGTCATATGAGGAAAGATTGGAAAGACTGGGCTTTTATTCACTGGAATTTAGAAGTATGAGAGGGGATCTTACGGAGACGTATATGATTATAAAAGGACTGGACGAGCTTGATGCAGGAAAAATGTTCCCAATTTTTGGGGAGTCGAGAACCAGGGGGCACAATCTAAGAATAAAGGAGAGGCCATTTAAAACTGAGGTGAGAAGGAACATTTTCACCCAGAGAGTTGTCAATTTGTGGAATTATCTGCCACAGAAGACAGTGGAGGCCAGGCCCTCGGGTCCCAGCAACATCCTCGTAAATCTTCTCTGCATTTTTTTTAGCATTATGACATATTTGACTCGGGTAAATTCTCGGACAACGGCCGGTAAATTTCCGGCAATCGTCCAAATGTAGTCCCTGGCCGAGTTTTGGAATCGTGCGCCAATCAACGGGCCACGCTATTCGCCGAGATCTCCAATCTCTCGCCAATGAATATCGCCGTCTGCAGTCCCCACCTTCATCAAGGAAGTGTCCATCTTTCCAGTTCCCAAAAGATTAGATGACTTGCTTCAATAATTACCACCCATAATTACCAGTAGTTTACCAAAGACTACACGTCGCACTTTCAGACATTCCTTGTCCCGTTTCCACTGTTCATCAATAACCTGATGTGATCTTCGATAAGCCCCTTCACTGTCACCTACACTAGCGATCGAGCATCGTCAGCAAACGTACTAAACATTTTAAAACCATTGTCCTGTAACATAGATGAAAAACGATAGTGCGCCCATCATCAATCCAGTTGTGCACCAGTAAAAGGACGTCAATCTGAGCATCTATCTTCATCTGTCACCGTCTTTCCACTTTCACCAAGCCAAGATACGACATTACCTGACTGTTCCGCCGAGCTTCGCGTCAGTGGGACCGCACATGGTATTGATCAAGGATACATGAGGAACAAGATGGACCACTCCGTTGAAATCGCCTATACTGAAGTGTAGTACGCATGTTAGTCGGCAAAACCCGCCGTTCGTTATGCCTCTCGCAGCGCAATCGGTGTTTTGGGGGGACAGTATGTGTGATTATACCATTAAAATGCAGAATATATCTCATCTACCAATTCACAGATTTTTGTTATTTTTCTTATTAAATGTTAACGCTACTAACATGGCGCCTTGATGTACTATGGTTTTTAGGGTCGAGTGGACTATCTGGTTATTTTGGCATCTTTGGTATTGATAGTGGGGACGCCAGTTCTGCAGAAACTGGAATCTTGACCAACGTACAAAGCGCTGGAGGATGTCAGCGCGTGAAGTGAGATCTGCGGAGGAAATGAACAAACGGCGTTCGGACTGGCACCCGTCTGAGAATAATGCTGAAGAGAGAAGGAAGGTCCAGGGCCGAACCATTATCTGTCCATTTCCTTCACACATGTTGCCCGAGACACTGTGTAACCCCGCGCACGTTTAGTTTTTATTGATGGCGGGGTCGAGGATGTGACAATGTCATTGAATGCCTGGGATATGTTGGCATGATATGGGAGATGGTCGTTTGCCGGCACTTCATTCCCCCAATATCTCTTGTCATCTATCAGCCCATGTCTGAATTTAGCCGAGATGGTGCTGGAAGTACACATGTATTTTTTACACAGAGGCTTCCAGAGTGCAATCATCAGCAAACATTAATATGTCTGATCCAATGACAGGAGGAAGGACGTTGCCAAACTGTAGAAAGAGGTTGGACCTATGGAAATGCAATGTGAAATCCGTGTCGTGATGCCCTGAGCTGTGACGTTGATCTTTGACAACTCCGCCGTCTTTCTGTATGCTAGTTGTTACGAACCACAACTCTAATACGGCCTCGATCTCCACTAGCTTCGGTTTTACCAGACTAATCTACTGGGTCTTAACCAGCTATGATGTCTCAGACACTCTTACCTCATCTCTGGGTTTTAGCGTTTTGGTTCGTGTTTCAAAAGGTGAACGTTGAGGTATGAACCCGTGTGCACAATCCTGGATGAAAGCGAATGGATGGTCCTGAGAGCCCAACCGCCACCGAGGGAGTGATCGAGCGCTGTCAGTCCATTCGCGGACAGTCTTGGACCGAGTGATTCGTTCCTGGAATCCCTGCTGTATGAATGGGCGTTATTGAACTGCCGGTCTTTTACCGGATAACTCTGTTACGTGAGCATATTCTGAGAGCCCAGCGTGTCAAAGAGTAGATAGTTTATACCTGACTGTCCCTCTTTCGGGCGGATCCAGTCAATGGGAACGAGGAAACCCGTTAGCCGCACAATAACTGTGAATGCATTCAAGAGAGAGCTAGATAGAGCTCTTAAGGATAGCGGATCCAGGGGGTATGGGGAGAAGGCAGCTACGGGATACTGATTGAGAATGAACAGCCATGATCACATTGAATGGCGGTGCTGGCTCGAAGGGCCGAATAGCCTCCTCCTGCAGCTATTGTCTATATAACCAGTCGGTGCATCCAATACAAGCTCTGTAAGAGGCAAAGGACCACTGTGAGCCTGCGAGTCAGGAGCTGACTTATTCACCAATTCAAATGTCAAATGCCAAGAGAGTTTTATTGTCATACTAGACCAAGTGGACCCGTTGGGCCCAAAGCTCTCCTGCATTGGTGTAGCACCCTCTCCTCCCCCACTCCCCCACTCCACCTCCAATCTCCTCCCCTCCTCTCCCCCACTCACACCTCCCCTCCCCCCGCCCTCCTTCCTCCCTCCCTCCTCCCCTCCCACCTTTCTACTACCCCTTCCCCTCCCCACCACTTCATCCCCCTCAACCCCCCTTATCCTTCCACCTCCCCCCTCCCTCCCTCCCTCCCTCCCCCTCCCTCGGAGATAGATTCTAAACGTTAAAATATGAATAACTTAAAAGATATAAAACCGATTTCAATGAAACTTCTTCCGCTTGGACCATAGGAACGCAGGTGTACCCGGCCTAAAATTGTCGCGCATTAGTTTACCATTTTGGCTGTAGTTCAGGAACAAACAAACACACAAACAAAGGAGAGTTTTAGTATAGAGATGTGCTAGAACGGAAAATGAAATTATTACTTGCAACAGTACAACAATTATGTAAACTTAGTGACGTAGTCCTCTGTAAACACCCTCAGAAACAACAAAAAATGAAAAGACAAACAGTTAAAAATAGTGTAAGAACAAGTCAATGCTCCATCATTCATAGATTCCGTTACACCCTCCGATTTACAGGAATATATCCGCGTGTTATCTCTGACCGGCCTCATCATTCTGTTCCCCATCTTTATATTCCCCTTGCTGGTGTGCAAGATATCATGTGTCACGAGGAGATGAGAGTGGAGGAGACGAGCGGAGAGGAGAGGAGGGGAGAGGAAAGGAGAGGAAAGGAGATGGGAAGGGATAGGAGGAGACGAGAGGAGAGGAGAGGGGAGGAAAGGAGAGGAGTGGAATGGAGAGGAGAGGGCAGGAGAGGAGAGGAGAAAAGGGGAGGTAAGGGGATGGGAGGAGACGAGAGGAGAGGTGAGGTGGGAGGAGAATTTTAAAGAGACACTTGGACAGGTATATGGATAGGACAGGTTTGGAGGGATATGGGCCAAACGCGGGCAGGTGGGACTAGTGTAGATGGGGCATGTTGGTCGGTGTGGGCAAGTTGGGGCGAAGGATGGGCCTGTTTCTGCGCTGCATCACTCTGTGAATCTAAATACTAACTCCGTGCAGTAGTCTGATTGTGGAGAGGAAGAAACAGTCCCTGATAAACTCCAAACTCACCGTAAATTGGCAACACAAGTAGACAGAGCTGTGTGGCGCGCTTGCCTTCATCTGCCGGGGCATCGAGTTCAAGAGCCAGGACGTCAAGAAGCATCTCTCCAGGACTTTGGTCAGGCTGCATTTGGAGTATTGCATGCAGTTCTGGTCGCCCCAATACAGGAAGGACGTGGGGGCTTTGGAGAGGACGAGAGGGGAGTCACATAGACAGGGAGAGGGAGTGTAGGGGCCGAACGGGAGGGGGGGTCACAGAGACGGTGAGAGTGTGTGGTGTAGGGGCTGGAGGGGAGGGGGTCAGAGAGACTGGTGTAGGAAACACTCTCTCTCCTCCCCAGGGAAGAGGCACAGAAAGAGCTGTTACATACCATGGCGGCTAACCATTTTAACCGCACTTCCCAAGAATGGCATTGGAGAGAGAAGTGAGGGCGAGCAGGAGGAGAGTTGGGGAAAAGAAAGAGAGAGAGACAGATAGGGAGAGATAGCTGAGAAGACGAAAGGGGAAGAGATGGAGGGAGAGTGAACTATCAAAGGGAGAGTGGGAAGATGAAGAGAGGGGGAGTTCTGAACCAGTGGGCTGGCAAAAGGGACAGAGGGAAGGGTGAGATAGATAAAGAGAAACTGAGGGAGGAATGCAGTGAGAGTGAGAGGGGAGGGAGGGGTAAGGGGTGAAAGGTTGACAGAGACAGAGGTGCAGAGAGTGAGAATAGAGAGGGTATGAGGGAGAGTCACAGTTCAAATAGAGGACAACAGTAAGGATGGAGGGAGAGAGAAAGGGAGGAGGGAGATGTGCTGCATCATTCGCTGTTTTATTTTGGTTTCGTACAATTCTGAAGCCACAATGTTTCTGTTCTCTGAGTGTGCTGAATCTTTGGGTCGTCCCTCCTCAGAGGTGACGAAGGCAGAGAATGTTATTGTCTTGGCGCAAAATCAGACCCACTGCAGGCGAGCAAGGAGTGAATGGTTACCGGCCTCGCCGGGGGTGTGGGGTTGAAGTTGCAGTCAGTCAAGCCGCGATCATATTCAGTGGTGAAGCAGAGTGGACGGGCCATTTTAGTGCGAGGTGATCTGTTGAACTAATTCCTGAACCTGTGGACAAACGTCGCCCAGTCCACCTTTAAACTGGGCACCAGAAGCCCTGAGAGGGTCCCTGGAATTTGGGATTGCCTTAGTGAGTGAAACGGATTGAAGGAAATCAGACAAACAACATGAGGCGTAGAGTTGGACCTAATGGAGTTTGAAACAATATCCCCATTGCTGGAACAATGCCGCTCCCAATTTCCATCACTCAGTAGCGCCACAATTCCCAGTCTTTGGAGTTTCTCAATCAATTCCCTGAATAAATCGCGACATGTCTCAGCAGGGATTTCACTCGGCTGATGTCATCTGTTTGCGAATAATTTCAAAATCTCTATTTTTAATTCTGTTGAAACTTCACTGTCCCGGTGGAGACAAGAAATGGTATAAAATCCCCTGGAATGTTCTATCCCAGCATTTCATTCCGAGAGATTACTGGTGGCTAACGGGGACACCTCGCTGTGCAGAGAACATGGGGCACCATATCTGGGAATATTTTAACGTGGAGAAAATCTTGTACGTGATCATTGCGGCCGTTGGAGTCCCTGGTAAGTGAGCAGAACAATTCAAATTTCATAGCTACGTGCGTTACGTGTATTGAGCTGATTCTGATTCTGTTACAATATTCCCAACTGATGATCGATGTGCAAGAATATGTGAAGCACATCAATCCTCTCAGTGAAATATTTTTGAATTAACGCTGTGATTTTTCTTATTTTCAGACAGCCGAAATTATCCCTCTTTTTCTCTCACTGCCCAGACCCACTAGAATGTTGTTCTTGCCTTCAGTGGGACCTTGCCCAGAGTAGTCCAAGTGCTCGGGACAGGCAGCTCTCTGGGACGGTGTGACTGGGAGTGGTTTACATTGTGAAGTTCACAGTGTCTGAGCTATTGATCAGTGAACACCCGCTGCTGTCGACACGTCTCACTGTGGAGTCTGTCACAGTCAGATTCAACCCGCCTGTTGGTCAATAATTGGATCGACCTCCTGAACCAATGGCCGCGGATCTACCGGCGTGTGTTGTTACCGAACTGATCTCACTGTGGAATGAATCCATGAACGAAGCCAATCTGCTGGCGGATCCTAAGTTGTCCCTGCCTTCCCTCGGGAACACTCCTCGTCCCAATCAGATGCCGAGTTTCCAGAACCCTGGTTAAACGCGGCCGGTCACGGTTAAGTCTGTGAAACCGGCCCCATCAGAGACTGTGAGCAGGGTTAACTATAGACAGGACCATTCCGCCTATTGAAGCCGGCGCCTGCTCGTTCCCTCCCCGCCCTTTACCCCGCCCGTCGCCTTATCTCCTCTCTCCTGAAGCAGGCAGGTCGGGCAAAGTCGGAGCCCGGTCTGACATTGTTAAACCCTCAGCCGCGCACCGATCCAACACTCCTGATCTTCAGGTTGAAGTCGAGCCGGTGTTCAGCCCCGGGAACCGAGTCCCTGGAATTTGGGATTGCCTTAGTGAGTGAAGCGGATTGAAGGAAATCAGACAAACTCTATCTCTTTCTCTTTCTCTCTCTCTCTCTCTTTCTCTCTTTCTTTCTTTCTCTCTCTCTCTCTCTCTCTCTCTCTCTCTCTCTCTCTCTCTCTCTCTCTCTCTCTCTCTCTCTCTCTCTCTCTCTCTCTCTCTCTCTCTCTCTCTCTCTCTCTCTCTCTCTCTCTCTCTCTCTCTCTCTCTCTCTCTCTTTCTCTCTCCCCCTCTGCAGTGAATTTAGTGGCGATTGTGATCCTGTCCCGGGGAAAGTGCGGCCTCTCCACCTGCACCACTCGCTACCTGGTGGCCATGGCAGCGGCCGATCTACTGACCCTGATCACCGAGGTCATTTTCACTTGGATCCGATTACATTACTTTTATTGGAGTTTCCTGACCATCACCCCTGTGTGCAGTGTTAACGCTGTACTGGCGTATTCAGCTGCAGACTGTTCTGTCTGGTTCACCGTCACTTTCACCTTTGATCGCTTTGTCGCCATTTGTTGCCAGAAGCTGAAAACAAAATATTGCAGCGGGAAAACTGCGAATGCGGTTCTCGCAACAGCCGGCGTTCTGCTCTGTCTGAAAAACGTTCCCCGCTACTTCACGCAGGAACCCTGGACAATCATCGACAATGTCCCGTGGAGCTGTGTCCCGGTGGACAGTTATTACACTGACCCCGGGTGGGTGGCATTTGACTGGCTCGACACGGTTTTAACTCCGCTCCTCCCTTTCACTGTGATCCTGCTGCTCAACGCACTGACAGTCCGGCACATTTTAGTGGCCAGTCGGGTCCGTAAGGGGCTGAGGGGTCAGAGCAAGGGGGAGAAGCGCAGTGACCCGGAGATGGAGAGCAGGAGGAGGTCTATGGTTTTACTCTTCAGCATCTCCGGCAGCTTCATCCTCCTGTGGCTGACAGCGGTTGTAAACTTCGTCCATTATCAGATCACAGGGATTGGAACTGATCGAAATGATTCTCAACGTATCTTTAACCACGTCGGGGCTTTGCTGAGGAATCTCAGCTGCTGCACGAACACATTTATTTACGCGGCGACCCAGTCTAAGTTCAGGGAGCAGGTGAAGAGCGCGGTGAAATATCCGTTCACCTCAGCGCTTCGGCTCATTAATAAACCCGAGCCCTGAGCGCATCCCACAGGCGGCCGCAGTCTCTCCGCTCCGGGCTCCGGCTCCTGACATTCACCGCCGCATCTTCCAGGTGTCAGTCCCGGGCGGATGATCCCATCGACGGCCCCGCTCTGGGACCCCCAGCCCGTCACATTCACCCAATCGCCCCGTCTCCCTCCGCAGTGGGCACCGATCTGGGATAAGGTCTCTCTCTCTTTCTCTCTCTCTCTCTCTCTCTCTCTCTCTCTCTCTCTCTCTCTCTCTCTCTCTCTCTCTCTCTCTCTCTCTCTCTCTCTCTCTCTCTCTCTCTCTCTCTCTCTCTCTCTCTCTCTCTCTCTCTCTCTCTCTCTCGCTCTCTCTCTCGCTCTCTCTCTCTCGCTCTTGCTCCTCTCTCTGTTTAAAACTGAGGTGAGAATGAAGTTTTCGACCCAGAGAGTTGTGCTGGCTCGAAGGGCCGAATGGACTTCTCCTACGCCTTTTTTCTATGTTTCTATGTTTTTATGTTTCTATGAATTAAGCAAAGATTTAAGTCGTACGTCGCATGTATCGGTTTATTGTCACTTGCGGCCAAGATACAGTGGAAGAACTCTGCTATCCAGCCAAATCACACCAAACACGAGTATGAGGCTCTCACTAGGGCCTCCTCTAAATCCCGCAGCTCCGCTCTTGCTTCCCCCTCCCATTCGTTTCAAGGATAGAGTCCGCCTTGTCCTCACCTTCCACCCCATCAGCCGTCGTATCCAACAAATGATCCTCCAACATTTCCGTCACTTCCAACGGGATACCACTACAGGCCACGTCTTCCCATCTCCTCCCCTTTCCCGCTTTCCGCAGAGACCGTTCCTTCCGCAATACCCTGGTCCACTCGACCCTTCCCACCCAAACCACCCCCTCACCAGGCACTTTGCCTTGCAACCGCAGGAGATGCAACACCTGTCCCTCCCTCCCCCCTCGACTTCATCCAAGTACTCAAAAAGTCTTTCCAGGTGAGGCAGAGGTTCGCCCGCACATCCTCCAACCTCATCTATTGTATCCGCTGTTCTAGATGTCAACTTCTCTGCATAGGCGAGACCAAACGCAGGCTCGACGATCGTTTCGCTCAACACCTTCGGTCAGTCCGCCTTAACCAACCTGATCTCCCGGTGGCTCAACACTTCAACCCCCCTCCCACTCCCAGTCTGACCTTTCTGTCCTGGGCCTCCTCCAGTGTCATAGTGAGGCCCACCGCAAATTGGAGGAACAGCACCTCATATTTCGCTTTTGCAGCTTACAGCCCAGCGTTTATGAACATTGACTTCTCCAACTTTAGTTCCTCTGTCCCTCTCTTCCCCCTCTTCCCCTTTCCAGTTCTCCCACTAGTCTTCATTTCTCCGACTACATCCCTTCTTTGTCCCGTCGCCCTATCCCCCCGACATCAGTCTGAAGAAGGGTCTTGACCCGAAACGTCACCCATTCCTTCTCTCCAGAAATGCTGCCTGAGCCACTGAGTTACTCCAGCATTTTGTCATACCAAACGTCAGTATAATCAGGCCTCACGTGGGCGGCGCGGCGCCAAAACAGTCGTGATGCCGCCCGTCAGCACCAGAAGCGCTTGATTGATCTTGACCACGGGTGCTGTCTGGGCAGAGTTTGAGCGTTGTCCCTGTCACTGCGTGGGTTTTCTCCAGGTGCTCTCCTCTCCTCCCCTATTTCAAAGACGTGCAGAATTGTACGTTAATTGTATTCTGTAAATTGTTCCCTCATGTGTAGAATGCGAATCCTCCAAATTTTGAGGAAGGACATTCTGCTCTGTAAATCTGAGCAAGTGCATTCTTACTATTGAGGGCAGTGCAGCGTAGGTTGACCAGGTTAATCCCCGGGACGGCGGGAACGTCGTACACTGAAAGACCAGAGCGACTGGGCTTGTATACGCTGGAATTTAGAAGGATGTGAGGGGGATCTCGTTGACACGTATATTAGATTATTAAGGGATTGGACAAGTTAGAGGCAGGAAACATGTTCCCCGATGTTGGGGAGTCCAGAACCAGGGGCCACACACAGGAATCAACATCCGGTTATGACGTTCAACTGATCAGTTGTGTGGGCCAAGGCTCTGGCGAATTCAAAATATTTTTTTATATTCCGACGTACAGACTAAACTATTTTATGACCTAAACATTTATTAAGGCATTCACATTCCTTATGAATTCGAAAAATCGAACGAAAAGCCGAGCTAAAGATCAGAAAAAGACAGATGCTGAAATGCTACAGCAGGGACACGCATTTCTTATGGCACCTGAAGAAATGCGAGTTCAAGAAGTCATGACGAGAGTCTGATTTTGTCAGCCATACTAGCGCTGAAAAATGACTTTTCCAAACAGTTGCAATAAGTAGTTTCCTCTAACAGGGAGATTAAAGAAGCTACAGGAGCTTTCTCCGAAAGACTCACAATTGCAGAGACCCGCATCAACACGGCGGAGGACCAGATTACATCGCTAGCAACGGAGGCCGGTGCCACACGGAAGAAAGTACAGAAGCTAACGTTAAAGATAGAAGAGATGGAGAACCGCCAACGCCGTTCAAACCTGAAACTAGTTGAATTACCCAAGGAGTTAGAGAAAGGAGATGCACTTAAATTGTTCATGGGGTGGCTGCCCAAGGCTCTTCATATGGATGTTAGACAACAAGTGACCATCGAGCAACACTACGGGATAGGCAAGATGCCCCAGATCCAGGATGGTCCTGTGCGACACGCCACGGATTCACCTCCTGTAATTCCTGATGTACCGAGACAGAGACCGAGTGATGAAAGCAGCATGCCTGAAGAGTGTAGTCACTTTAGGAGACAGCGGAAACGTTTTGACGGAGTGAAACAAGGACTGTGCCATTTGAATATGGAGTTTGGACTTTTGTTTCCAGCGAAAATGCAGATTCTACACAACGGCTGCTGTCGCTACTTCTGTTCCCCAGCTCTGGTTGAGGATTTTCTCCGAAAGATACGGAAGGAGCGCACCAGCCATCATCACACAGAGCCTCGGTCGTCAGACAGCTGAAGAGCGGCGAGAAGCGGAGCTTTTGGTCTGTGTGGCAAATTAATATGTAACGGTAGGAATAACAACTAAATTAATTTAACGAGTCTGTTATAACTTAAGTATCGACAGAAGGTCACGGTTATTAATACATGTTTCGTGATCTATACACAACTTGATTCAGAGAGTAACGTAAACCAACGGATAACTATTCGAGTGTGCTAAGGGCTTCGTTACATTCAGTTGCATTTGCATCAACTTTCTCTGCACTTCTTCTTGTTGGTTCACCATTTTTTGTCTCTCCTTACGATATTTGTCGACAGCATGAACCAGGTGGTCCCTGAACTGGGAGTGGGGTATGGTTGACAATCCCACCACTTCCTCCAGTCTGGACTTAACCGGAGGGGGCAGCCGTGTCCCCCAGCGGGTCTCCCCTCAAAGTCTTTAAGTCCACCTTGAGCGGGTAACAGTCTCTGAGGGCCTGCCATACCCTCGGTCTGACTAGGTCAAATAACTGGCCATCAATCATCGGGTTATTTGCGTTTTTTATCTCAGCCATTTCAAACAGCTCTGCGAATTTCATGGTTCCCATTACCTTCACCAGTAGTGCCTTCAAATCTCCCATAGCCAATAACCGTCCCATAGTTTCCTCCCCAAAGGCCCTAATCCATTTTCCTGCCCCGTTATATATGCCGGGCAAGGCGTTTCTCAGCCCTTCTAGGTCTCGGGTCGCCCAAGGAATATACTGGGTTTGTCCTGCCTTTTTCAAAAATAACGGCATCATTCCATCCCTCAGCTCCTGTCTCTCGTTCACCATCTCCTGTTGTGGTTCCATCTGTATACTTTCCCACATCATTCCTTCCTGGGCGTACCCTTGGATTTCCTTTCTTTTTCTTTCCATATCTTTTCCCATCTCCCTTATCTCTATCTCTAAGCGGTTTATGGATGCCTCTATTTCCCTTTTACACTCCCTTGTTCTTTCCCCATCACTTTCTAATTCTGCTTCATTCTCACAGTTTTGCCCTCTCTCTGATGCCTGCTGATTACATGCCTGTGTTTCTGCGTTGTTGTCTCCCTCATACTCCTCATTTGCTGCCTGATGGGTCCCATAAATCTTTCTGTCCCTGAGGTCCTGCAGCCTTTTGATGTCTGCTTCTAGATCCCGTGCTTCTTGCTTCATCCTTTCCTTTTCTCGCTGCCCCCTTCTCTGTCTATATTCATTTATGTCTTGCCCATTCCTCCAAACTTCGACTTCTCCCTCTATCTCCACTATCCCTTTCACCAACGGGCACTGCTTTATTCCGTCCTGGCCGGAATAGGGAGGGGGATACCCAGAGACCCTTAGGCTGGGGTACAGAGTTGATTTTTTTCTCCTGAAGCTCCTGACTTTCATGCTGTTTTGGGGGTTTTCACCTGTGTTTGGGGTGATATTCTTTTCCTGGTATGCTTTCCTCAGCCTTTCTCCTTCTATTCTAAACAATTTAAGCACGTCTAGTTCTTTTTTCCTTTTTCGTTACTCGGATTTCTGATTTATCCTTAGGCTTATAGTTCTTAATCAACAATTCCATTTCATCACACATATTTATATCAAAATATAAATATATCATATTTATATCATTCCGTGGGCCATTTCGTAACCAATTTTTTCGTCCTTTTTTCCCATTTCTCAGAGTGTTTTTTAATATCCACTTTGGATACGGGGAACTTCCTACTTAGTAGTTCAACTGCAGTCAGTTTAAATGCAGTCCTTGTTCTCACTCCGTTCCGTCCGTATAGTCACTATGCTACCTTTTACGCTATTTCTATCTTCTACAGTTCTACTATATTCCTTTAATATTTTGCAATTTTATTATTTTTATGTTATCCAATTATTCCAATTCTTGTTCTGCCCGTACAGACCCCTACTTACTTAGGGCGGTATCCACAGATCATCTGATCCTGCCCGTACAGACCCCTAGCTAACCAGCGTGATCCCTAGTTAACTAGAGTGGTATCCACAGGACGTTTTATCCTGCCCGTACAGACCCCTAGCTAACCAGAGTGATCCCTAGTTAACTAAAACGGTATCCACAGGACGTTTTATCCTGCCCGTACAGACCCCTAGCTAACCAGAGTGATCCCAAGTTAACTAGAGCGGTATCCACAGGACGCCTCGTCTATTCAGTCCCCTATCTTCTTAGGGCGCTATCCACGAGGCCTTAGTGACGTCACAAACTCTTACTCAACTATTATCTACTTTCTTAACTTATCTATTTTCTACTTACCCCACTGCGCAGCCTTCTTGAGCAATCCTCCGGGTCTCGTTTTAGAATAGTTTAGACAGATTATTTGGATCGGAGAGGCCCTTGGACCGCCTGGGCGCTCCTGTGGCACCAGTGGTCCCCCATTTTCAACAGGCTATTAGTCCAAATAAAGCGGAAAACCGCCTACCTTTTTTGCGGGTGGCCACCCTTTACCTGTTGAACCGGGGAGCCCCTGACGGGCTTGGAAGCGCCTTTAGCTTGTCGTCCGTTATCGAACAGGCCTCTTTCCGATCCTTTTATTCACAAAATGCTGGAGTAACTCAGCAGGTCAGGCAGCATCTCGGGAGAGAAGGAATGGGTGACGTTTCGGGTCGAGACCCTTCTTCAGACTGATGTCGGGGGTGGGACAAAGGAAGGATATAGGTGGAGACAGGAAGATAGAGGGAGATCTGGGAAGGAGGAGGGGAAGGGAGGGACAGAGGAGCTATCTGAAGTTGGAGAAGTCGACGTTCATACCACCGGGCCGCAAACTGCCCAGGCGAAATATGAGGTGCTGCTCCTCCAATTTCCGGCGGGCCTCACTATGGCACTGGAGGAGGCCCATGACAGAGAGGTCAGACTGGGAATGGGAGGGGGAGTTAAAGTGCTGGGCCACCGGGAGATCAGTTGCGTTAATGCGGACCGAGCGCAGGTGTTCAGCGAAGCGATCGCCGAGCCTGCGCTTGGTTTCGCCGATATAGATAAGTTGACATCTAGAGCAGCGGATGCAATAGATGAGGTTGGAGGAGGTGCAGGTGAACCTCTGTCTCACCTGGAAAGAATGTTTGGGTCCTTTGATGGAGTTGAGGGGGGAGGTAAAGGGACAGGTGTTGCATCTCGTGCGGTTGCAAGGGAAAGTGCCCGGGGTTAGGGTGGTTTGGGTAGGAAGGGACGAGTGGACCAGGGAGTTGCGGAGGGAACGGTCTCTGCGGAACGCAGAGAGGGGAGGGGATGGGAAGATATGGCCAGTGGTGGTAGGTGACGGAAATGTTGGTGGATAATATGTTGGATCCGCTGGCTGGTGGGGCGGAAGGTGAGAACGAGGGGGATCCTGTCCTTGTTGCGAGTGTGGGGATGGGGAGCAAGAGCGGAGCTGCGGGATGTAGAAGAGACCCTAGTGAGAGCCTCATCTATAATGGAGGAGGGGAAGCCCCGTTTTCTGAAAAACGAGGACATCTCGGAAGCCCTAGTGTGAAACACCTCATCCCGGGCGCAGATGCGGCGTAGACGGAGGAATTGGGAGTAGGGGATAGACTTTTTGCAGGGGACCGGGTGGGAAGAAGTGTAGTCCAGATAGCTGTGCGAGTCGGTGGGCTTGTAATAAATGTCCGTCACTAGTTTTTCTCCTGTGATGGAGATGGTGAGGTCCAGAAACGGGAGGGAGATGTCAGAGATAGTCCAGGTATATTTAAGGGCAGGATGGAAATTGGAGGTGAAGTGTATAAAGTCAGTGAGTTCTGCATGGGTGTAAGAGGTAGCACCAATGCAGTCGTCGATGTAGCGGAGGTAGAGTTCGGGGATGGGGCCAGTGTACGTCTGGAACAGGGATTGTTCGACGTACCCAACAAAGAGGCAGGCGTAGCTAGGGCCCATGCGAGTGCCCATAGCCACGCCTCTGGTTTGGAGGAAGTGGGAGGAGTCAAAGGAGAAGTTGTTGAGGGTAAGAACCAGCTCTGCTAGGCGGAGGAGAGTGTTGGTCGATGGGGATTGGCTGGTTCTACGGTCGAGGAAGAAACGGAGGGCTTCGAGACCATCCTTGTGGGGGATGGAAGTGTAGAGTGACTGGACATCCATGGTGAAAATGAGGGAGTGGGGGCCTGGGAACCGGAAGTTATCCAGGAGATGGAGAGCGTGTGAGGTGTCTTGGACGTAGGTGGGGAGGGATTTGACCAGGGGGGATAGGATGGAGTCGAGGTAGGTAGAGATATGTTCGGTGGGGCATGAGCAGGCAGAGACAATGGGTCTGCCGGGACAATTGTGTTTGTGGATTTTGGGTAGGAGGTAGAATCGGGCCGTGCGGGGCTGGGGAACTATGAGATTGGAGGCACTGAGGGGTAGTTCGCCGGAGTTGGTGAGGTCGGTGATGGTGCTGGTGATGAAGGTCTGGTGTTTATCGGTGGGGTCATGGTCCAGGGATAGGTAGGAAGAGGTGTCTGATAGTTGTCGTCTGGCCTCGGTGCGGTAGAGGTCAGCACGCCAGACTACCACAGCCCCTCCCTTGTCAGCGGGTTTAATTATCAAGTCCGGGTTGTTGCGGAGTGAGTTGAGGGCTGCACGTTCAGGAGGGGAGAGGTTGGAGTTAGTCAGGGGAGTGGAAAATTTGAGGCGGCCGATGTCACGCCGGCAGTTTGAAATAAAAGGTTCTAGTGGGGGTAGTAGGCCATACTGGGGGGTAAAAGTGGAGGGGGTCCGTTGGAGACGGGAGAAGGGGTCATCAGTGGCGGGTCGGGACTCCTTGCCATGGAAAAAGGCTCGGAGGCGGAGGCGGCGGAAGAAGAGCTCCACGTCATGGCGGACGCGGAACTCGTTGATGTGGGGGCGGAGGGGAACAAAGGTAAGGCCTCTGCTGAGGACCGACCGTTCGGTGTCTGAAAGGGGGAGGTCAGGGGGGATGGTGAACACCCGGCAATGGTGGGGGTTGGGGTCGGATGGAGGCAGGGGGGCAGGTGGAGGGGATGTATGGTGGGGGGGTGGTGGGTTAGCTGGGCAGAGGGGGGCATGAGAACCGATGTGGGGAGTACTGGGGGTCGCCTGGCTGGAGGGGGAAGGGGGAGACCCAGTGGAACCCTTGCTGCAGTTACCTGTAGTAGAGGGTGGGCAGTAGGACCCGGCAGTGCTGAGGGGCTCTGCCTGGTGGGGGCTGTGGGCCCAGCGCGGTGTGTGTGGGCCGGGTGGAGCTGCAGCCTGTTGTTGGTCCCGGGGGCCGGGTACAGCGACGGCTGTGACCTGCTGCTGGGCGGTGGAGCGGCGCGGGTCAGCACGGTCGCTGGGGGAGGCCCGCGGGGACCTGGAGTCCGGGTGAGTGACGGTCGGCTCGGTCAGCGGATGGCCGGGGAGGGCGTGGGCGGCGGTGAAGGGGTCGGGAAGGTCGGCGGCAGCGGTGAAGGTGTCGGGAAGGACGTGGGCGGCAGCGGTGAAGGGGTCGGGAAGGACGTGGGCGGCAGCGGTGAAGGGGTCGGGAAGGACGTGGGCGGCAGCGGCGGTGCAGAGGCCTCGCTCGTCGAAGGCAACGGCCCCGGGGAGGCGGTGGAGGTCGGCGGCGGCAGCCTCAGGTGAGCCTCGGCAGTCAGCGGCCCCGGGGAGGCGATGGAGGTCGGCGTCGGCGGCAGCGGCCCAGGGGAGGCGGTGGTCGGCGTCGGCGGCAGCGGCCCCGGGGAGGCGGTTGAGGTCGGCGTCGGCGGCAGCGGCCCCGGGGAGGCGGTGGAGGTCGGCGTCCCCGGGGAGGCGGTGGGTGGTGATGGCCTCAGGTAGGCCTCGGCAGCCGGCGGCCCCGGGGAGGCGGTGAGGAGCGGTACTGCACCTGGTGGCAGTAATGGCGC
Source organism: Rhinoraja longicauda (assembly GCF_053455715.1). Classification (NCBI taxonomy): domain Eukaryota; kingdom Metazoa; phylum Chordata; class Chondrichthyes; order Rajiformes; family Arhynchobatidae; genus Rhinoraja; species Rhinoraja longicauda. The sequence continues at coordinate 74,822,221 of NC_135960.1, read as the reverse complement.
CGCGGGCCTCTGCCTCGTGGTGTGCCGGCCGGCAGTGCGGAGCAGCGGTGGAGTAGCGGGCCTGCGGGCGGTCGAGTCGCTGCCGAGGAGTGTCGGTGGAGGCATCCGTCTGGAGGCGGGATAGTTTGCGAGCCTTCGTAGAGTCCAGGTAGGTGAAGAATCGAGTGTTGAGGGCGTGGATCCGGCGTAGGATGAAGTATAGTTGGGGCCCGTTGCAGGTATGGGTGAATGAGGCCCGGAGCTGTGGGAGAGTCAGAGAGAGGGCCTGCTGGTGCCGGCGCATCCCGGCCAGGGTACAACGCAGGGCACGGAACGAAAACTGTTCAGAGAAGTGGCAGATGGTCTGTTGGAGACGGTAGTCCGGGTTGGGTCCGAATTGGGAGGTCTGGAAACGGAGCTGGAAACCACGAGGCAGAAGATGGAGGCGCAGGCAAGTCCCAAGGAAGCAGATGTGGCTGTGGTAGCGAGTCTGGGTCAAGATGTGGTCGTAGAGTAGGAGGGCAGGAGAAATCACAGAGGGAGCAACGAGAGAGCATGTTGCTAAACTCTCGTCGAAGAGAGGAGGAGAACTTCTTCAAAGTGGACATACCTCGAAGAGAAATCGCAGTGGAGCAACCAGTAGTATAAGAAAATAACTGCAGATGCTGGTACAAATCGATTTATTCACAAAATGCTGGAGTAACTCAGCAGGTCAGGCAGCATCTCGGGAGAGAAGGAATGGGTGACGTTTCGGGTCGAGACCCTTCTTCAGACTGATGTCGGGGGTGGGACAAAGGAAGGATATAGGTGGAGACAGGAAGATAGAGGTAGATCTGGGAAGGAGGAGGGGAAGGGAGGGACAGAGGAGCTATCTGAAGTTGGAGAAGTCGACGTTCATACCACCGGGCCGCAAACTGCCCAGGCGAAATATGAGGTGCTGCTCCTCCAATTTCCGGCGGGCCTCACTATGGCACTGGAGGAGGCCCATGACAGAGAGGTCAGACTGGGAATGGGAGGGGGAGTTAAAGTGCTGGGCCACCGGGAGATCAGTTGCGTTAATGCGGACCGAGCGCAGGTGTTCAGCGAAGCGATCGCCGAGCCTGCGCTTGGTTTCGCCGATATAGATAAGTTGACATCTAGAGCAGCGGATGCAATAGATGAGGTTGGAGGAGGTGCAGGTGAACCTCTGTCTCACCTGGAAAGAATGTTTGGGTCCTTTGATGGAGTTGAGGGGGGAGGTAAAGGGACAGGTGTTGCATCTCGTGCGGTTGCAAGGGAAAGTGCCCGGGGTTAGGGTGGTTTGGGTAGGAAGGGACGGGTGGACCAGGGAGTTGCGGAGGGAACGGTCTCTGCGGAACGCAGAGAGGGGAGGGGATGGGAAGATATGGCCAGTGGTGGGGTCCTGTTGTAGGTGACGGAAATGTTGGTGGATAATATGTTGGATCCGCTGGCTGGTGGGGTGAAAGGTGAGAACGAGGGGGATCCTGTCCTTGTTGCAAGTGTGGGGATGGGGAGCAAGAGCGGAGCTGCGGGATGTAGAAGAGACCCTAGTGAGAGGCTCATCTATAATGGAGGAGGGGAAGCCCCGTTTTCTGAAAAACGAGGACATCTCGGAAGCCCTAGTGTGAAACACCTCATCCCGGGCGCAGATGCGGCGTAGACGGAGGAATTGGGAGTAGGGGATAGACTTTTTGCAGGGGACCGGGTGGGAAGAAATGTAGTCCAGATAGCTGTGCGAGTCGGTGGGCTTGTAATAAATGTCCGTCACTAGTTTTTCTCCTGTGATGGAGATGGTGAGGTCCAGAAACGGGAGGGAGATGTCAGAGATAGTCCAGGTATATTTAAGGGCAGGATGGAAATTGGAGGTGAAGTGTATAAAGTCAGTGAGTTCTGCATGGGTGTAAGAGGTAGCACCAATGCAGTCATCGATGTAGCGGAGGTAGAGTTCGGGGATGGGGCCAGTGTACGTCTGGAACAGGGATTGTTCGACGTACCCAACAAAGAGGCAGGCGTAGCTAGGGCCCATGCGAGTGCCCATAGCCACGCCTCTGGTTTGGAGGAAGTGGGAGGAGTCAAAGGAGAAGTTGTTGAGGGTAAGAACCAGCTCTTTCCGATCCTGCCGACTACGCCAATTTTGTCGTGGTTACCTATGTTCAAAATGAAGCAGATCACACGGAGAATTCTTCAAGAAGTTAAAAGCCTTTATTTGCAAACAACGGCTGGAACAGTCAGGATGTCTGTCTGACTGCCCACTTAATACATCGGGCAGCCTCTTTTTATTGGATTCTTCCAGCCTTATCTTCGTTACCTTATTTCCTACTCATACTCCTTTTTTACAGTCATTCATCTTTTTGCAATCACCCTGTCTACCTTGCCACCATTGAACTCCCAAGTACCACCCCGTACCACCCCACTCATTGATGAATGTCTGTGTCCCTTCACATTTCACCTTTTACCACGCCACTATTAAACTTCCAAGTATCACCCCGTACCACCCCACTCATTGATGAATGTCTGTATCCCTTCACATTTCACCTTTTACCCCGCCACTATTAAACTTCCAAGTATCACCCCGTACCACCCCACTCATTGATGAATGTCTGTATCCCTTCACATTTCACCTTTTACCCCGCCACTATTAAACCTCCAAGTACCACCCCGTACCACGCCACTCATTCCAACTCGTATGTTTCTTCTCCTCGCTCCACCATTACTTTTGACAGGGAGCAGGGGTAGGTAAAGGCTAAAAGCAAAGGAATCTTGTCGAGTGCCGCTCTCCTCGTTCCACCATTACTTATCTTTTGACAGGGGGCAGGGGTAGGTAAAGGCTAAGGGGAAGGTAAAGGCTAAAAGCAAAGGAATCTCGCCGCCTGAGCAGTTACAGACACGTGTCAAGGGTAAGGAATGTCTAGAGCGCCTTAATTAGTCACAGAGAGGCGCCTAATGCCCAAGTAGTTGCAAACCTTATCTAGAGCGCCTTAATTAGTTACAGAGAGGCGCCTAATGCCCAAGTAGTAACAAGGTATACAATAATACCGTAACAAAGTCTAATGTATAAATTAATATCGTATTATCTCCCATACCATCAAGGCTACCGGCTCTTGTCTGAATTTGATAAGAACTCCGATGAGTGAGTTCGTTAAGTCTGGACCCTGTAACAGCTGACAGTTAAGTGATTTACCCTTGCAAATCGCAGCACAGTCGAAGACCACTCTTAATGTTCCCTTCTTTGAATGATACAGCCCATGATGTGGGATATATCAAAGTTCTCCATCACTTCTATTCAGCTGGTCTTCCGGCACTCTGTCTGCATCACCATTATTAATCATTTCCGAGAGGAAAGATGTATATTCATCATGAAATTGAGTATTCTTACCAAACTTACGTTTCAGATTCTGAATACGTTGTTCTGCAATGCATCGGTTATTCGGCAGACTAAGACCTTCTTGTTTAAAGGGTAGATCCAGGCAATAGTGACCTTCTATCATCTTTACTGAGCGATCCATAATTTCAAATCATTTCACTTCTTATCTGGACATTTCTTCTGATTCCTTGCCGGCTTTTTCATTGAAGTCGTGATTATATTGATTAGTCAACAACTCCTCTAGGTTTACGATAATATCCGGTTGACAGCAGCAGCTGTATAATTATTCCCTTTTCTGCCTTTATTATTCTTTCTCAGGGAGCCACAGATAACCCATCCGAGTATAGTTTTCACAGCAAACGGACCACCTTCTCGACTGGTAATAATCATTCTAGGTTCTAATGCTTCAAAAGCATTTGTTCCGATAAGTAGGTCAATACTTGAGTTTATTTTGGGTAATTTTACATCCTTCAAGTAAGGCCACTTTTCCAAGTCCTCTTGCTTAGGTATGTTCGAATGAAAGACGGGTATAGTCTCTTGTGTAAACACATCAGATATCTGTATAAAGTTGTCTTCCTCCAGACTAGCTATCTCCATGCTTGTGATATGATAACTATCGTAGTATTTCGGACCATTTATGGTGTTCAAGAGAAGCTTAACCTTTTCTCCTGTAATATCCAGTTTTCTCATCAAGCTTTCTGTGCATAAGGTAGTGGAACTTCCACTGTCCAAAAAGGCATATGTTTGCAACACTGTATTCCCTTCACTGCTTCTTACCTGTACTGGCAGGATGGCGAAAGTACAGGCTTCTACCCCGGCCCCAATATGTGCAGTTAACTGAGGGGGGGGGGGGGGGGGGGTCAACAACGTCACTCGTGGCCGTCTTCTCCGTTTGTTCCACTTGCTCCGGCATTGCGTCCGTATTCTTTTGTTCGGTGTGAAGCAATTCAGGATTATCTTGTTTACATATGTTACAAATTATCTTATTACTGCAGTCCTTGACCATGTGTCCTTTCTTCAGACATCCATAGCAGATTCCTTTCTCCTTCAAGAAGTCAATCTTTTTTTAATAATCCCGTTTCTTGAATTTCCGACACCATCTTATAGTATGGCCAACTTCATTACACGAAAAGCAAAACCCTTGCGGTTTAACGGTAGATACCTCTTCTTTCACTCCACCCTTCTTTTCTACAGGTATTACGGTGGCAGGAAAACTGCTTTCCTTAGGGTCTGGTCTTCCCCTGCCCTTAGTAAATGTCGAGCCTTTAACAGTTGCTGATTTAGGATCTTGAATATTCCCATGGCGTAGGTTTGACACTAACCGTACTTCTCTTTCCATGAAATTCACCAGGTCAGGAAGCATGTCCACTATATCGCCAACCTCCTGTATCAGTCCTGCTTTGTCTCTCCATTTCTCTCTGAGCCTATAGGGCAGTTTCAGGACGATAGCCTTCATATTACTAACAACGTTCATCTCTTCCATGTGGCTGCCATTTCTCATGGAATCACAACAACCACTGAGAAACATTGCAAACTCATGCAACGCCTTCACATCCTCCGCCTTAATAACTGGCCAAGCAAAGGCCTTTTTCATGTATGCGTTAGCAATTTTTCTGTTTGTCACCAAAATGCTCTCCAAGCAACCTTCTTGCCTTTCGATAGCCCGCATCCGCAGGCAAATATCGGCAACTCATAACAAGCTGCTTCGCGTATCCACTCGTGTATTGCTCCAGAAATCGCCGACGATCTCTGAAACTCGTGGTTTTCATTTCCACTCCTTCTTCGAACGCCGCTATGAAAGCCTCATATTGTAAGGGATCACCATCATAATGAGGAATTTCCATTGGGGGTAAGGTAGCAGAATTTTTTTGTTGGACCATGAGCTCGCTGTCTCGTTTGGTTCCTTACTAATTTGTAGAACTCATTTTGAGGTCCCTGGCTTGGTTCAGGGCGATCCTGGTAAACTCTGTCACGAGCCCCATAGTCAGTTGTCTGTCTTTGTCTGAGTGTAGGTAGCTGACGAGCGGGCCTCTGAAAAGAGTATTGGGTTGGCATCCCAAAGGTAGGTTGCCAAGGTAGGTAACAGGCATCCCAAAGGTAGGTTGCTTTGGTCCAGCACCCGGTTGCTTTGATAAAGTTTCGTCGACCATCAACTTACTCAGTGCCAGTTCGGCGTCACGAGACCAGGCTGGCCTTGGCTGTGGGTTGGCCTCAGCCTTTGGTTCCAACTTAGTATCTCCTTCTTGGATTAAGGAACCCTTCTGCTGGGAAACTCTCGAGCTGGCCTTAGACCTTCGGCCTTCCAGTACGTCCCTCCTTGCCTCTGCAGCTGCCAGCTTTGTGGCTATTTCCATCCGTTCCTTCTCTCTCTTCAGCTGTTCTGCTTGTCTTTTCAGCTGTTGTTCTTGTCTCTCAGCTGTTCTTCTTGTTTCGTCAACCGTTCTTGTCTCTTCAGATGTTCTTCTTGTCACTCATCCTCTCTCTTCAGCTGTTCTTGTCTTTTCAGCTGTTCTTCTTGTACCTCAATCTCATATTTTTTCTCTAAGGCGGCAGCTTCTAGCGAGAGAGCAGCCATCTCAGCTTCAGCTTCAATTTGAGCGGAGATCCTCGTAGCTGAACTGGCTACAGAACTGGATTTACGTCTAGATCTTCGCGTTGAGACGTTTGAGACACTATCCTGAGGTGTAATCTCTTCTTCCACCTGTACACCTTGTTGCAGCGCACCTTCCACTGTAGAGTGCGATGTTTGAGGCATGGCTTCAGACATCCATTTCTCCACGTCAGTCACGAAACCATCAAAAATCTTTTCCCTCTCTTGGAACCACTGAGTGTGCCATTCGAGTTGTCCTTCTGGTAATTGCAAACACAATATCGAGTGTTGTTTTTCTCCAACCTCTTGTCGAAGGTTAAGCAGGTGATCCGTATTAGATCGTACAGTATTCGCATTCCCATCTGATTCCATCAGTTCCTTCTGATATTCAATCGATTTGATGACCTTCCTCCACAGCTTGTCTCACTCCTTCCGGTATCTTTCCAGATAGGCCGCCAGTCCCCTTTCCGACAGTTGAGTGTCTATTTTTTCATATCTTCTTGCCTTTTGCTCCACATTTCCCTCCGGTGGCAGTTCTTCGTACTTACCTGACGGAAGATCCATGATAATTGGTGCTTATCACTATGTTCCAGCAACACCAGAAGAATTCAAAACAGAATGAGCCTTTTTCCAAAACACATCATTAATTTCAAGGCTGAATGTCTTCGGCCAGCACCTATGGTAAACAATCGCTGGCTGAGCACTTTATCTTGCAGAAGTTCATAACATCATTAATTTCAAGGTCATGCTCACCGAGTTGGGCTTCCTTATCTCGTCGTAGCAAAAACAAGCTTCTTGTATCAAATAGTACTTCTGCAGAAATTTCCCACAGGCTTTTAATTTTTTTTAACTTCTTATTTTCAAATTACGACTAAACAGTCGTCTACTCACGGTACCCGGTCAATGAAGTCTTCAATCTTCCGAGGATCCAGGTGTAGACCGTGTCAATTTGCCTTCGACCGGCAGGTTCTTTGTTCCAGGATTTCAGCTCCAATCTCTGGCAGAGATTTAGCTTCCTGTTCAATTCCACAGTAGAATTGGATTTTGCTTGTAGAACAAGTCTTTCTTAAATTCCTTTTACTTTAGTCCATTCAGACCAAGTTCTTTACTCTATTTCCTTCAGAGCAAGTTCTTTACTCTAATTCCTTCAGAGCAAGTTCTTTACTCTAATGTAATGGCAGTTTCTATACCATCTCGAAATCCCACTTCGAAGCCCATTACTTCTCGGGGGTGAAATGTAGTTATAGCTTACGCTCACGTCGCACCCTGATATGACAAAACGAATCTTCCAAACTTCTTTTCTTCATTAATTGGTTTTATTAAAGTAGCACAAATCATAGAGTAATTCATCAGTTTCCGTACTTTATCAACTGTTTCTTCTTCAACTAATCTAGAAATTCTTGCAGTTATTACCGTATGGTTCTTACAAATATAGCTGGTGTGAGCGCATGGTGAAAAAGTGTATGCTCACCATCCTCCGAGTCTAAACTGAACCCACAACCTCTGTCGCCGCCACGCTAGCCACCTCCCATCTAGACGCTCCCCATTACGCATTGTCACACCCACAAACAGGCAAAAAAAGACATAAGCTAGAAATATCAAAACATACCCATAACACAATGACAATAACCGAATTAAGCATAAATGGCTCCTACATACCGGCCCCTAATTGTTCTGCGTATATAACGAAGCAATTACTAATAGATATCCAAGGATCTATAAAAGCTTAATG
>NC_135960.1:74802056-74809556 GCF_053455715.1 Rhinoraja longicauda | reverse complement strand
GGCCGAAACATTGTCTGTTCATTTCCTTCATACATGTTGCCTGAGACATTGTCTAACCCCGCGCACTTTTAGTTTTATTGATGGCGGGGTCGAGGATGTGACAATGTCATTGAAAAACCTGGGATACGTTGGCTGATATGAGGGCACTTCATTTCCCCCAATGCGGGCACTTCATTCCCCCAATGTCTCTTGTCATCTATCAGCCCATGTCTGAATTTAGCCGAGATGGTGCTGTGAGTACATAGGTATTTCTTTACACAGGGGCTTCGAAAGTGCAAACATCAGCAAACATTGATGGTGTGGACGACAGGTCTGCAAATACTGGAATCTTGAACAACGTACAAAGCAATGGAGGATGTCAGCGCATCAATAAGATCTGCGGAGGAAATGATCAAACGACGGTTCGGGCTGCCACCCGTCTGTTACGTGAACGTATCCTGGGAGCCCAGCGTGTCAAAGAGTAGATAGTTTTTACCTGAGCTGATCCAATGAAAGAAGGAAGGACGTTGCCAAACTGTTGAAAAAGGTTGGACCTATGGAAATGCAATTAGAAATTGTCGTGATGCCATGAGCTGTGACGTGGACCTTTGACAACTTCACCGTCTTTTCTGTATGCTATTTGTCATTAGCCACAACCCTAATATGGCCTCGATCTCCATTAGCTTCGGTATTACCAGACTGATCTACTGGGTCTTAACCAGCTCTGATGTCGCAGACACTCTGTAATGTCCCGTCATATCTGTTAGTCTTGTGTCATCTTCTGTGTTTAGATTTCCATGTCACGTCATGTCCACGTCTTGTCCTTAGTGCGGTTCGTCAAGTTAAAATCACTCATGTCAAGTTTCGTGCTCACTTCCTGTTTTAAGGTGAAACTTACCTCTTATCTCATTTCAGGTCCCTTGACTTCCTGCCATTGTAATTGTCAGACCCGCCTTGATTGTTTCCAACTGTGTGCCCTTACCTCATGTATATATAGTCCACGCCTCCCTTTGTCCTGTGCCAGTTCGCCTTGTGATTCATGTGCTCTCGGTTATTGATTCTCGACTTACCCGCATTGTTTCCAAGTTCTTGTCAAGCGTAGTATAGTTAGTGAGTATCCTAGAAAGTATTTTTGTAACTAATGTTTTTGTAGCTAAGTTAAGTTTAGGGTTTTGGTTTGTATCGCAGTGTTCTTTAATTTGGAAATTAAAGAACGCCTTTTTTTCCTTCAAATTGACTCTTGTGTGTGAGTCGTGCGTTTGAGTCCAGTTCCTGTGTCCCTTAGAACCTAACAGAACGAACTGGCCATAATATGGACTCAGCCGACTCTAAGATTTGCAAATCAGCCCTTGCCAACCAGGGCACTAAGATCCAGCACCAGGAGGAGCAGCTGCGCTCAGTCAGTCACGGGGTGCGCGAGCTGAACGATCGACAAGGCGAGTTCCAGTCATCAGTGACGACCCAGATTAACCACCTCGCTGTACAACTCCATCGGGTTCTGGCTCGTCTCGACCCAACCTCGGCAGCTTCTCCACTGGCTCACGTTGAACCTCCAGCGGCCATCCGCTTGCTGTTCCGGCCACGCCTGCGAACCCCACGCTGATTCTACGCCTGGCTTCACCAGATAAGTTCTCTGGAGACTCTGAGAATTGTAGATCATTCCTTGTACAATGTGATCTCCACTTCAAGCATAACCCTGCACACTTCCCCTCAGACCAGGCCAGGGTAGCATTTATTGTGTCCCATTTGACGGGACGAGCCGCAGCATGGGCCACTGCGGAGTGGTCTCGGGGCTCCACAGTCTGCCAGGATCTAGACCTCTTCCAAAGAACATTTAGCAGTATTTTTGATCACACTTCTCTGCTGGGAAGCTTCCCGAGTCTTATTGCAGCTAAAACAGAACACTCGCCCAGTGATAGACTATGCCATTGACTTCCGAACCCTTGCAGCAGGACAGTGGGTGGAATATGCCTGCACAAGTGGATGCATTCATGAATGGGTTGTCGGAGGCTATAAAGGACAGACTTTCACCTTTTGAGTTACCCAGTGATCTAGAGACATTAATTACCAGGGCTACTCGTGTGGATAACAGGATAAAGGAAAAGGAAAGACACCAGGCTGCTGATCGTCCTCCCAATCACAGGGGCGCTCCTCCGGGTCCTTCACACCGAAGAAGTCATCGTTCCCTGTCCATCGCTGGCCGGAGAAAACAGCGCCCTCTCAGCCGTCGGAGAAACCCATGCAGCTAGGACGAACCAGGCTGACTCCGGAGCAGCGACAGCACCGCCTGAAGGACGGAGACTCGCTTTTACTGCGGTCAACAAGGACACCGTCTGGCCGACTGCTCGGTAAAAGGGTGGCTCACCAGTGAAAAGGAGGACACTGGTGAGTCAATTCCCCGTTTCGGACTTAACCTCCTCGACCTCTGACACAGGTAACCCTCACTCTGAATCAGCAAATTGTGACTCGGGGGGTTTTGATCGACTCCGGAGCCGACGAGAGTCTGATGGACTGGAATCTAGCTCGATCGTGTAAGGTTAAATCTGTGCCCTTGTTGCAACCTATTGTGGCGAGCGCTTTAGATGGACGTCAGTTGTTTGAGATAACTCATCGTACAGAACCTGTCAAAGTCATGTTCAATGCTAACCATGTGGAGATAATGTATTTTCACTTGTTTGACTCAGCTCAACATCCCTTGGTCTTTGGTTTCCCCTGGCTGCAGAAACACAATCCTCAGATTGATTGGCGATCTGGTAAGATCAGACGATGGGGGGTTGAGTGCACACAATCATGTCTTGTTGAACCAGTGAACAAAGGGGTGAGTTACGGGAAGATCGGGGCGGTTTTGGGAATAAATGTTCTTAAATCTGAAGAAATAAAGATTTCTAATGATGATGATGACTATCCCGATCTGCCGAAGGTTCCACCCTGTTACCATGAACTGAAGGAGGTGTTCAACATGTCCAGGGCCACCACCCTACCTCCTCATCGACCTTTCGACTGCGCTATCAACCTGCTGCCTGGGGCCCCTATTCCCAAGGGGCGACTGTACTCCATATCCGGCCCCGAGAGGAAGAGCGATGGATGAGTACATTGAGTCCTCCTTGATGACGGGCATTATTCGCCCGTCCTCCTCGGCAGCAGGCGCGGGTTTTTTCTTTCTTTGTGGGGCAAGAAAGATGGGTCACTTCGTCCCTGCATAGATTACAGCCCCCTAAACGAGATTATGATCAAGAATCGTTACCCACTTCCTTTGATGTCTTCTGCTTTTGAACTGTTGCACAAAGCAAAGTATTCACTAACTAGACTTAAGGAATGCATACCACCTAGTGAGAATCAGAGAGGGGGATGAGTGGAAAACTGGGTTTAACACCCCTAACGGGCACTACGAGTATTTGGTGATGCCGTTCGGGTTAACCAATGCCCCCGCAGTCTTCCAAGCTTTTATGAACGAGGTCCTCAGGGGAATTTCTCAATGAATGTGTTTTTGTCTACCTTAATGATATTCTTATCTTCTCTCCAGACATACAGTCTCATGAGCGTCATGTCAAGTGTGTGTTGCAGAAGCTCCTAGCTAACCGTCCTGTATGTGAAGGCCGAGAAGTGCGACTTCACGCAGACACATGGCCTTTCTGGGCTACCATTATATCGGCCGACCACATCCAGATGGACCCTGATAAGGCCAGTGCGGTGGCCAATTGGCCCACCCCCACTAACAGAAAGAAGGTGCAACAGTTTCTCGGATTTGCAAACTTTTACAGACGTTTTATTAGAGACTTCAGTGCTGTTGCTGCTCCTCTGCACTCTCTCACGTATTCCAAGTCCCAGTTCCTGTGGAATCCTCAGGCCGAAGCCGCCTTCCAGCGCCTCAAAACATTGTTCACCAACGCTCCTGTTCTGACCATCCCAGATCCCCAGAGACAGTTCATTGTGGAAGTGGATGCCTCCAACGAGGGGATTGGGGCGGTACTTTCCAGAGAGCGGAGAAGGGACAACTGGATTTAATCCCTGCGCCTACCTGTCACGTAAGTTGACCCCAGCAGAAAAGAATTACGATGTCGGAAACAAAGAACTGCTGGCGGTCAGAGCCGCATTGCGGGAGTGGAGGCACTGGCTGGAGGGGGCCGAGCAGCCTTTTCTGTTATGGACAGATCACAAGAACCTGGAATACATCCGTAAAGCCAAGAGACTCAACTCACGTCAGGCCAGATGGACTCTGTTTTTTAGTAGGTTCAACTTTTCTCTGTCTTACAGGCCCGGTTCCCAGAACACAAAACCAGACGTCCTGTCCCGAATTTATGACCCCGAACCTGATACCAGAGAACCCGAACCCATCCTGCCACTTAACCGTGTGGTAGAGCGGTGTTTTGGCAGATCGAAACAGATGTGAAGTAGGCTAATGATGAGACTTCAGCACCGATTGGCTGTCCTTCTAACCGTTTGTTTGTTCCTGTGACATCACGCCCCCAGGTAATCCACTGGGCTCACACGTCCCTGCTCACATGCCATCCAGGTGCCAAGAGAACTGTTTTTGTGGTTAAACAACGTTTTTGGTGGGCCTTCACTTGAGAAGGATGTAGCTGAATATGTGGCCGCCTGACCTGTCTGTGCAAGGAGCAAGCCCTCCAGACAAGCCCAAGCGGGCCTGCTGCACCCACTTTTAGTCCCTCAGAGGCCCTGGTCCCACATCTCTATTGACTTTGTTACTGGGTTGCCGGCCTCCAAAGGTAACACAACTGTCCTGACGGTGGTAGACCGATTTTCAAAGATGGTACATTTTATCGCTGTGGCCAAGCTCCCCTCTGCCAAAGAGACGGCAGAAGTAATGATGTCTCACGTTTTTCGTATCCATGGTTTCCCTACAGACATTGTCTCGGACTGAGGCCCTCAGTTTGTGTCCAAGTTTTGGAGTGAGTTTTGTTCCCTCATAGGTGCCACCGTCAGCCTGTCTTCTGGTTACCATCCGCAATCCAATGGCTAGACTGAGCGGATGAACCAGGAGCTCGAGACCTGCTTGCGCTGTCTGGTCGCGCAGAACCAGACCACCTGGAGCGACCATCTCATCTGGGTCGAGTACGCACGCAACACGCTTCCTCCGGCTGCCACGGGACTCACACCCTTCCAGTGTGCCTACGGCTATCAGCCCCCCTTGTTCTCGGCTTATGAGGGTGAGGTGACGGTGCCTTCTGCCCACGCCATGATCCGACGCTGTCGCCGAATCTGGGACGGAGCTCGGAGGGTTCTACTCCTGGGTCAGTCCCGGATGAAAGCGGCACCCGACCTCCGCCGCAGATCCGCTCCGCATTATCGCCCAGGCCAGAAGGTGTGGCTGTCTACAAAGGACTTGCCACTTCACGTCCACGCCAGAAAGCTGGCTCCAAGGTTCGTGGGTCCATTTCCATTTCGAAAGTCATTAACCCTGTTTCGGTCCGAAACACACTCTTACCTCATCTCTGGGTTTCAGCGTTTTGGTTCGTGTTTCAAAAGGGGGGACATTGAGGAATGGACCCGAGTGCTCGATCCATCCTCGACAATCCTGGAAAAAAAGCGAAAGGATGGTCCTGAGAGTCCAGCCGCCACCGACGGAGTGATCGACCGCTGTCAGTCCATTCTCGGATAGTCTTGGACCGAGTGATTTCTTTCCTGGGATCCCTGCTGTATGACTGGGAGTTATTGAACTGTTGGTCTTTTACCGGGGGGAACTCAGTTACGTGAACGTATCCTGAGAGCACAGTGTGTCAAAGAGTAGATAGTTTAACCCTGACTGTCCCTCTTTCGGTCGGTTCCGGTGATTGGGGAACCACGAAACCCGTTAGCCGCACCATGACCAGTTGGTGCTTCCAATACAAGCGCTGTAAGAGGCACAGTACCGTTGTGAACCTGCGAGCCAGGAGCTGACTCATTCACAAATTCCAATGTCAAATGCCAAGAGAGTTTTATTGTCATAGTAGACCAAGTGGACCCCGTTGGGCCCAAACCTCTCATGCATTGGTTTAGCACCCTCTCCTCCCCCACTCCCCCCTCCACTCTCCTCCTCTCTTCTCCCCCACTCCCCCGTCCCCTCCCCCGACCTACCTCCTCCCCATCCCTCCCTCCCTCCCTTCCCCCCTCCCTAGGAGATAGATTGAAATATTAAAATGTGAATAACTTAAAAAATACAACACCGATTTCAATGAAATTTCTTCCGTTGGGACCATAGGGACGAATGTGTACTTGATTGTATTAGAACTACAAAAATGTTTGAAATGTTGTAACTTCCGATTCCGCATTAGATTCTATTCCTTCCGGTCGCATGAATTACTTTGGTCTACGAAGCTAACCCTTTACATTCCATATGATTTTTACAAGCAATATAGATAAAGTTATTAATCTTACCTCATGGAATTCTAATGGTTTGAACCATCCTATTAAGAGGAAAAAATATTTAATTTTGTCGTAGACTAAATGCTCAGATTATCTTTGTTCAGGAAACTCATGCGAGGAAGGAAGATAATCTACGTTTTTTTTATGTTTTGGAGAGGACAACATTTCCATTCAAATTCACAGGTAAAAGTGAAAGGAGTTTCTATTTTTATTGACTCCTCAATTTCGTTTGTTGATTATGAAACAATTTCTGATCCATATGGTAGATTTTTGATGATTACTGGTTTACTTCATAACCAAAAAGTTGTTATGGTGAATGTTTATGCACCTAATATTGATCACCCTGATTTTTTTAAACAGTTAGTTGCATCCTTTCCTAATCTAAACGAACACATTTTGATAATGGGTGGAGATTTTAACTGTTGTTTGAATCCCCCGATGGATAGATCTGTATCTAACCAAGCACTCCCAAATAAATCCGCTAGTTTCATTAATTATTTTTTACTTGATTCTGGAATGTTAGAAGTTTGGAGATTCTTGCACCCAAATGATAAAAAAAAAATCTTTTTGTTCTCATGTATATCATAGTTACTCCAGGATTGACTACTTTATAATAGACTCCCGGTTAGTTTCGTCAGTTACTGCGTGTGAGTATGATGCAATTGCCATCTCTGATCATGCCCATTGAAACTATCATTCAAACGATCTGATTTAAATTCCAGTGCTAAACAATGGCGATTTAACACTACTTTGCTTCAATATTTGAATGTTGTTAACTTTATTAAAGAACAGATTGCCTTTTTCTTTCAACAAACTCAACTGAAGAAATATCCAATGGGGTAGTCTGGGATGCTTTTAAGGCTTATATTCGTGGACAAATTATTTCGTACTCCGCGGGATTTAAAAAATAAAAATAAAATGGAATACGTATATTGGCTGATGAGATTAAAGAAATTGATCAAATATATTCAAAAGCTAGTTTAGAGCTTTATAAGAATAGAGTTGAACTTCAAACGAGACATGATTTGTTATTAATATCACCGATTGAGAATCAACTACTTAAAACCAAAAGTCAATTTTATATACATGGCGATAAATCTAGCAAATTACTTTCCAATCAGTTGAAAGCTGTTTCAGCCAACGTCAGATTATTAAGGT